>NC_135879.1:111837910-112125928 GCF_964194155.1 Cetorhinus maximus | reverse complement strand
ATACAAACAAATTTAAACGGTGATGTGTTTACAGAAATTCAAAAGGTTGTACAATTTTATTTTTTGAAAATTCAATTTAGATTCTCAGGAGCTCATTCTATCTATGATCAAGCACTTTGATCTGCAGGATTCTTTGATGATTTTATACTATAACCATTTTAGCCCATCTGACCAGTCTCAGGATCGAGGAAACATCATATTTCCCAATGGACGCAAATTGACTGCCAGGTTTCCTACATTATAACAATGGCTATGCTTCAAAATTACTTCATTGGTTGTAAAGTGCTTTGGGGCTTTGACATTATTCTTTTTACTTTATATAGACAGAGAATAGCATCAAGAATAGTTTAAAATTCAGTAATCAGATGAAGCTATTATGATTTTGATTTTACTGCCAAAGGATTTGAAGGAAGCATGTG
This sequence comes from Cetorhinus maximus, assembly GCF_964194155.1. Classification (NCBI taxonomy): domain Eukaryota; kingdom Metazoa; phylum Chordata; class Chondrichthyes; order Lamniformes; family Cetorhinidae; genus Cetorhinus; species Cetorhinus maximus. Next base: position 112,125,509 of record NC_135879.1, on the reverse strand, counting down.
CTGATGTGCTCTCTTATTTAGCTGTGACCAGCTGGATACATATTGATTTTCAGGACTAAATGAAAGCATCATAATCATAATGTGGAACCCACAAGGAGTCAGCAGCAAAAGAAGGCTAATGACTAAAGCTATTTTCACTGCTCCTGCAGAGGTTATGCTAATAACAGTGTGTGTCATTTCAAAATTCCCATGCTGACATACAAATGCATGAAATTGACGGATATGAAAAGACCGGCTTGTCCGTCAAGCCTGCCCCACACCATGATGGCTGGACCATTGTGACTAAACACTTCTTCCCTCCCCCACTCCCCCAAACCCACATCCCTGCAGCCATGTAGTCTCCTGGGAAAGGCAAAAGCAGAAGGCCAATAAGGAATAAAAACTAGAAAATTCCCCTTCATTTCTCTCAGGCAATTGAAACCAGTCCAGAAAATCACATAGACCAAGTGTTATCTATAAAAACATTGACCTTACCTTCTTTATGATGCAATTTGGCAGAATGAGTTATCTCATGTACCACTTTTCTCTTAGAATGGTGTAATGCTTGCAATCTGAATATGTTCCATTTGTGGGATTTAGTCTTCTAGTCCTGGGTTTAACCCCTTTCTTCTTTTCTAATGATGCATATGGGCATAGTGAATGTATTGCTATGTTAGCTACAATTTCCCAGAGAGAGTTTTCCAGATAGCAGCCTTTACAGAAGGCTGAATTTTCTTGCTTTTTTTATTATTCATTTATAGGACGTGGGTGTCGCTGGCTGGGCCAGCATTTATTGCCCACCTCTAACTGCCTTTGAGAAGGCGGTGGTGAGCTGCCTTCCTAAGCCGCTGCAGTCCCTGAGTTGTAGGTACACCCACAGTGCTGTTAGAGAGCGACTTCCAAGATTTTGACCCAGCGACAGTGAAGGAACGGCAATGTATTTCCAAGTCAGGATGGTGAGTGGCTTGGAGTGGAACTTACAGGTGGTGGTGTTCCCATGTGTCTGCTGCCCTTGTCCTTCTAGATGGTAGTTGTCGTGGGTTTGGAAGGTGCTGCCTAAGGAGCCTTGGTAAGTTTCTGCAGTGCATCTTGTAGATGGTACACACTGCTGCCAGAGTTTGTCAGTGGTGGAGGAAGTGAATGTTTGTGGATGTGGTGCCAATCAAGCGGGCTGCTTTTTCCTGGATGGTGTCAAGCTTCTTGAATGTTGTTGGAGCAGCACTCATCCAGGCAAGTGGAGAATAGTCCATCACACTCCTGACTTGTGCCTTGTAGATGGTGGACAGGCTTTGGAGAGTCAGGAGGTGAGTCACTGTTATGATATGGTAGGTGGTAATTGCCCAGCTGACCAAATCCCAAAGGGAAACTTGGTCAGTCTATCACAGCGATTTTGCAATTTCTATTTATTACAAGAATGCATGTGCACTGAAGTCAGAAGTAAAGAGTCCACTACCACCTTTGGAGATTTGAAAGATTAAATTGAAACATATATTCACGAAAGAAAAGAAAAGTTAAAAACACAAGATTACAGTTACACAGTTAGACTTAGGGTGTAATCGTCCGTGCCCGCTGGTGTCGGGCATGCTCGGCGGCATGAGCGGACAATATGGCGAGAAGGCCAAAGATCGGTTTCATGACATCCTGAAGCCAGTTACCGATCATCTGCTCAGCCCAGCAATGGCGGGCCGCGTTTCCCACCATTGGACGTTGGGAACCTCATTGTAATACTCTTTTTATTGTAAGACCAGCCGGCTAGAATCATTCCCCCCCACCTGTTGATTCATTTGTCCATGTCGGCATGATTGCTCGCTGGTGCAGAACACGTCTCGACAAGTGTGATGTGCAGAAGTCGGGACTTACCACCAGGGCCTTGCTCACATCATGGACATCAGAGGAGCAGAAGATGCTTGAGCCCAGCAGCAATGGCACAGTGGTGGAACATCCTTGGCATGCTGGGTGGATTCTCATGGTCATGGCTCTGCTGCAAAGCAGCCCATGGAAGTTGAAAAGTCACCGTTGAGGGCCTGCTGAGAACAGATAATGGTCGAGGGGGTGGAGAGGAAGATCCAACTGTGTTTCAGAGAGGAAGTTGTACTGGGGGGTGGGAAAGGAAGTGTAGGATTGACTGGGAGAGGAGGAGGTGCCAGGATTGGGCAAGGTTGGGAGGGGGGAATGAAGGTGTGTGGCGGGGGGGTAGGCTGGGAGAGGGGAGGGAGTGCACAGGGAGGAGCTAAAAGCGGAGAAGATGGCAACTAGAAAGGTAAGTGTAAGGGGGGGTGGAATGTGTAAGGGGAGGAGTTCAGAGAGGGGAAGGAGTGCAGAGAGGGGAGGGAATCTGGGTGGAGGAAGAAGTGTGAAGAGGAGAGGGAGTAAGGCTGAAGGAAGAAGTAGGGGTGTCTGAAGGAGTCAGGAAGGGGGAAGGACTAAGCAGGGGTGGAGTCCGGGGTGGGGGGTGGGGGAGGTGGGGACCAGGGCGGGGTGGGAATCGGGCAGGCAGGTGGTGTCAAGAGGTCCTAAGGAGGGAAGGGATTCCGGGGGGTGGGGAAGGGGTCCAGAGGGGGAATGTCCAGGTGAACGTGCAAGGGAGGGCTCTGATGAGTCCATGACTGCCTCCTGGGACTGAACTGAGGGTGGGCGTGGAATGAGGGAACGGTGAGAACGTCCGAGGGCAGAGTGACGCAGTAAGGTGGGAGGGTGAGGGATCAATGGTAACGGTGGAAGGGATGGTGAGGGTGGTAGGTGGGGACTCAGAAGCAGACACTGACCCTGGGGGTGGGAGGGATGACGTTGGGGAGGTGAATGTGGATGGGAGTGGGATTTTCGGGAAGGAAGGGAACGTGCATGTTCACCTTGACACCCACGAAGGAAAAAGGTTGTGGCTGGTAGGTCACAGGGGAGAGGTGGAAGGTGATGCGTGGGGCGGGGGGGGGGGGGGGGGGCGTCAACTGTGATGAGGGGAAAGAAATGGGTGACTGGGAAAGGGGAAAAGACGGGAGAGCACACAAAAAGCTGAATCCAGACCATGCTGTCCAAATTGAGAGTGAAACAAGAGTCGTGGTTGGCGAGATCAGGTGCTGCATGGGAGTATGATCATTGGGTGGGCGGAGATACAGGTCAGCTCAGATGGACAACTGAAAGCGAACCCCAGCAGGCAGCATTGAAAATGCGCAGGACGTTGAGGTGAGTGTGATACTGGAAGGATCCCCGTGCATGGGTGAGTGCTTGCACAAGGCTCTGAAAGGCCCTGCCACACACACTTCTCCCTCCAGAATCACTCGTTTGCCAGTTGCTCCCCCAGTTGTGACAGAGGACGAGGTTGACGGGGTCACAAGAAAAGAGGACTCGGAGGGAGAGGACAGCCTCTGAGATTCCTGAGTGGATGACCCAGGGGTGTCCAGCTGCTGCTCCTCCTCCCTTCGGGTACCCAGGATCACCGGCCTGACTCCTTGAAGGGAAGGAGCACCTGGAGGGACGTCGATGTGCTCCATTTCCCTCTCGTGTTGCCATTGCAGGAACTCACCCATGGCTCCCATGTTGGAGTGCAAGTCTGCACACATCTCCGTGTTCTGCTGGACCAGGGTCTCCATGGCATCCACCATCCTCCCCACTGAGATCTCCATACATGCATATGTGGGTACCAGTTTATCAGGAAGCAGGCGGATGCACTCCTCTGAGGCATGCCACTCTGTTTTCCAACAGCTCTGTGTGATGTTCTCACACCTTCTGCTGACCCTCCAGGATGAGTTGGAAGGCCGAATCCAAAGACTCATCGCCTGACTCGGACCTCACAAGTGCCTTTTCCTCCTCAGTCCTCCGAGTGCTGGGGAGATCAGCTGAACATGCCTCCTCCTGCCATGGACACATGTTCACCACCAACCTCATCGTCACTGCAGGCACGGTCCATGCCCTCACCAGTCGGCGTAATGGCACACTCCTCAAAGTGAGTGAAGGGCTTAATGTGGGCCACTCCACCCCTGGTGTGGGACATTTCCCTGCTGTTGTGAGCAGGCTTCTCCTGCATGGAAACAGATGGAGAGAGTGTGAGCGGGATACATGGCACTGCGTGGAATGTTTGTGTGGTGAGCGGAGACATGGACAGGATGAGAATGTGAGCTCCAGAGGATATGAGACTGATGGAGATGTGAGGGTGTGTGTGAGAGTTAGTGGTGTTGTCCCTTGAGGTGTAAGATCCCTGTGGATGTGTGATGGGTTTGTGAGTGTGTGAGTTGAAAGTGATGAGAAGAGTGAATTAACCTGGCAGAACGGATGAGACCATTAATCCTGCAGCAGCACTGGGCTGCTGTCCTCTTTTGCAGGGCATTGACGCTAACCACCTCTGCCCCCGCCTCCCATGCTGGATTGGTGATGCCACTGCTCATCAAGTGGCCAGGGTAGAGGACATGATGGCAGCTCTCCAAGGCTTGAGAAGGTGCTTGAGAGATGCATCATTGACATGGCTGGGGAAGAGGGCATGGTGCTGTAGTCTTCTTGCCTTTTGGGGCCAGTCTGTCTTCTGTCCAGCAGTCCTGGGCTGGAAGCACTGAGAGGTGAGTGTGCAGTTGCACTTTAAATGTGGCCACCGGTGTGATGAAGCAGCAAAGTGATGACATGGCGGGTGAATAAGAACCCGCGCATTGTGGAAACGGCATGTTTCCCGGGAATGCATAATTAATGTGGCAGGTTTTGGAAAATATGGCGTGAGAAGCCACTATTGTGGCCGGCGGGTAAAATATCATTTTACCCGCCAGCCACCACACTTAGTACAAATCTGGGATGATTCCGCCCTTAGTCTTATAACTTCCCAAAAGATTTCTACTTAACTAGACTCCCAAATATATGCCCATTTCAGGCAACAGTCCAAGTAGATTCTTCATCTTTAAACCATCCAGCAATATTACCACAAGCACCCACTGTTGCTATAAGGGAGGTATTTCACAGCTTCTCTCTCCCTCTCACTTGACAATGGAACTCCAAGGCTTTTAACAAAACCTTGCACTCTGGACTGAACCAGCACTTCTCTGGAGTGGCTAGAGGCTGCTTTTTCACAGGTCTAATTCACACAGTCTATCTCTCAAGATCTCACAGGGCCACTCTCCATACAGCTTTCTATCTTTCTTTAAATATATTTTCTCCCTTTTGATCTGTAAATCCCATTGTTTCACCCTTGCTTTGGAAGTTACTTTTCCCAGAATATAAAAATATTTCATGTTGTCCTAATGGCCAGCACTTTCAGGAAAAGTAAGCTTAATAAGCTTACCTTATTTATCTTGCCAGTTGTAAAATATCTTATGTCCCTTTGAAAATCAAACGACCTCTCAACTTATCTACAAAATGCAAATTCCATTCACACTGTTTCTGCTGAGATCTCATCTTAGCTTACCCATCTACATTTCAAAATGTCTGCTTTTTACACTTAATCCCTTTGATGTTTCAAACCTTGCAGTCTGACCGTCTTATAGTTAAATTATACGCACACAGACGCACACACACACAAACATACACACACAAGCCTGCTTCAGTATCCCAAAATAATACTGGGAAAAAAATATTCATATTTCCTTTACATTATTCACCGCAGGTTTCCTAGCCTCTGACCTGCTGTTGTAGCCACTGTATTTATATGGCTAGTCCAGTTCAGTTTCTGGTCAATGGTAACTCCCCAGCATGTTGATAGTGGGTAATTCAGCGATGGTAATACCATTGAACGTCAAGGGGTGATGGTTAGATTGTCTCTTGTCAGAAATGATCATTTACTGGCATTTGTGTGATAGGTTAATTGTCACTTGTCAGCCCAAGCCTGGATATTGTCCAAGTCTTGCTGCATTTGGACATGGACTGCTTCAGTATCTGAGGAGCCATGAGTAGTGCTGAACATTGTGCAATCATCAGTGAACATCCCCACTTCTGACCTTATGGTGGAAGGAAGATCATTGATGATGCAGCTGAAGATGGTTGGGCCTAGGACACTACTATGAGGAACTCCTGCAGCGATGTCCCTGGAACTGAGATAATTGATCTCCAACAACCACAACCATCTTCATTTGTGCTAGGTATGACTCCAACCAGTGGAGAGTTTTCCCTGATTCTCAGTGACTCCAGTTTTACTAGGGCTCCTTGACGCCACACTCAGTCGAATGCTGCCTTGATGTCAAGGGCAGTCACTCTCACCTCACCTTGAGAGTTCAGCTCTTTTGTCCATGTTTGAACCAAGGCTGTAATGAGGTCAGGAGCTGAGCATCAGTGAGCAGGTTATTGCCAAGCAAGTGCTGCTTGATAGTACTTTTGATGGCCCGTTTCACCAGTTTACTGATGACGATAAAGTCCTGCTGCCAGAGCTGAAAGTGGTAGTTGACCTTGCTCCAGCAGGTAGCGGGGCCTTGAGGCAGCACTTTTCCAGCGGCAACCAATTAATAGGCTGCTGCTACACCTACCCGCCCTCCCAAGAACTGCTGGCCTAATCTGGGCTAGCAGTGGCCATTGCTGGGGCTGCGCCACCAGGGAGTGGTGCCTCAATGGCAGGATGCCCTTGAAGAGAAGTTTGTGAGCAGGTCAGAGGCTAGGAATCCTGTGGCGAGTAATGTAAAGGAAATATCATTTTTTTCCCCAAATATTATTTTGGGCGTGGTCATGGCACATTAACTTCAGGCCAGCTATTACCACTGAGGGGTCCCTCCATGGGCCATTAATGAGGGCTACCCCCCAATGGCCTCGATCCCGTGGGAAGGCTCCCAAGGGCTTTTGCGGCATGGACAAAATACCTGTGGTACGTGATGTGGCCTTTAATTGGCCATTTAAATGGCTCAGTTGGCCACCCAGTAGTGGCCATCCGACAAAGCTTCACGCCACTGGTGGTATGCTATGTTGTTCAGAAGACTTTGGACTCCCCTCCCAATGCCTTCCCCTGCCATATTGCCAGGCCTCCAGCCACCCAGCCTATCTGCAGTGGGCCAGGAAAATTTAGCCCAGAATTTCAGAACTCACATTGGATCAAAGTTAACCTAAATCCTGCCAAGTATTGAGATTGTAATTCATCAATTCCTAAAGATATATATTTTTTCAAATCCTCATATATTAAGATATGGTGATGAAAACAAATAACACATCTACACAGCTCACAGGAAAATGCAGTCATTAGTCTTCAGACACTAAAAAGAAAATTTAGAACTGTAGTTTTTTGGAACATTTTGCCTCAACTATATCAACAAATTTTTACAGTATTTTCTCTCACGCTGTTGGGATTGCCACTGTAACAGGAGATCAGTGAACCACTGAAGACATTTTACACTTGGGAGTGGCGACAGTGGCAAGCCCATTCTTATCGCCCATATCGGATTGTTCTGATAATGTGATGATGGGTTTTAACCTTGCACAGTTGAAGTCCGTGTAATGATAATGCTCGCATGATGATGTTAGGTAGGGACTTTAAGGAATTTAATCCAGTAACATTGATATAACAAAGGTGTATGTCCAAGGCAGGATGGTGTGTGATTTGCTGCTTTTGTTCTTTCAGCAGCAACACATTTTTCAATAAGTTTTAACCCACTCTTTAAAAAAAACTTGCCAAAACATTGATGTTGATAGTGTTTGTCTCGTTAGCGTTGTGTTGAAAATGGAGTTTAATTCTATTGCTCAGTTGCCTTACAGCTTGCAACATGTTGAAGTAATCTCCTCAGTATGGCAGTGATTATAAATAAGAGCTGACTCATGTTATCATATACTGCAATGATAAAGCTAAAATTAGTATGGCTATGCTTTCACTCAACCTCAAGCTTTCCAATGCATTGTGAAGAGGGAAAAAATTAAAATCCAATGTTAAGCCTTTTTTCTATGTTAATACTGTGGCAAAATTCATCAGATACCATGGTAATACTTCAGCAATGTTCACCAGATGTCATGGTAATACTATATCAACGTTCATCTGACACCATGGCAATAATATAGCAATATTCATTAGGTGCCATGGTAATACTATAGTAATGTTTATCTGACATATGTTGCCTTTGTAGTTTATCATTCATGGCTGTACACTATATCTAATCCACATGATGGCGCTCAGATCATTGCATTTCAGTGCACCCACATCTTGTTTATTTTAGATTACAGAATTCTATCATTTTAAATTACCTGGCACACTGATTTTGGCTTCAGTAGTCAGCTTCCATTCACTTCAGTAAATAAAGTCAATTGAGCTAGAAATTCACCTATCTTGTTTTTTGGGCCAGGGGTTCATGCTTCTCAACATACTTGTATGGTTCTATTGGAGGTGCAGCATGTAAACCTGGTGCTTCCACTTCATTACCATGATTGTAACATGTAGCTAAGTGATGCTGCAGCTTGCTGGCTCTGTGCCACTGCTGGCTGCCCCTGCACTCAGCAGGGGGACAAACAGCAATGTGTGGAGAATATACTGTGTAACCAGCCTGCTCTTCTTAGAGGCAGGTTGTTGCTCTTAAAAGGGAAGGTACCATTTCGTATATAAAGACAGCAGAGCTTCTCAGTGCTTTCTTAATTGTAAGTTTTTATTGAACTGATGTAAGCTGGAAACATACAGAGCTTCCCACATGGCAGAGGCCACATGACTACAGCAAACCAGATAGGACATGTATTACTGTTGCATTTCAAAACCCAATCATCCGCCTTTTCATAACGAACAAAAGATCCAAACATGCCCTTTTTCCTAACTAACAGAAGACACATTTGCATGCTCTATCATGTGTAACAGTGAGTTACCCAAGTTACCCACTATACACCCATGTTCTCAAGCATTAACAGCTGATTTTTCTACTAGTCAGTCTCTGCAGTTGCCTTGCATACATAGTCTTTAAATCGTGCAGGCCTCTTAGTAGTATGTGTGCGCATTCTCATTGGCTGTTCATCTGGGTGATGTTCCTTGTCCAGAGAGTGTAATTCCCGTGGCACTTGTTGCCATTGTACCTGTTGTTGTTCCATTTCCGTTGTTGGGGACAATTGGACCTCTGGGAATGATGGCCGTTCTGTACTTTGTACAGCTGGTGAGATCCCATCTTCCTGATCAGCCAACTGCAGTGAAGAACAACTTCACTAGTCATCCGTATATGCGTGCGGTTGTGCCGGTATATTTAGTCATTCACTTTCACCGCATATGATTGATGTGACAATTTCTCTGCGCATGTCCAAGTTTCACGTGGGTTGACTCCTTTTGTGAGCATTGAAGGTTTGTACCCTGACTGGCTTTCCAATGCTCAGCTCTGACAATGGTTTGGCAGTCTTGTCAAAATGAAATTTAGCTTTCTGCCACTTCACCTTGATTTTTTCACTCACACCTGTTACTACTTCTGGTTTCAGTAGCGTTTATGTTATTGGAAGAGTAGTTTGTGTGTGGTATGACATTAGTCTTTGTACTTAGTACTTTCCATACCTTCAGCTGGTGTGTTTCTCCACTTGAGGATTGCCTTGTATACATCTGTGCTATATTTGCCTGATTTCTTGATGATTCTTTTGGTGATTTTCCCTGTCGCCTTAGCCTTCCCATTTGAGTGTGGATAGTGCAGAGATGATGTGCAGCTTTGAATTCCCCAATATTTTGTGAAACGGCTGAATTCTTCACTTGTGAACTAAGCCCATCACAATGTCTGGAATGCTGTAATGACTGAAGTATGCTTTCAGGCATTCTACCATTTCTCCTGTCATCGTTGAAGTCAACTGGTCTAACCCCCAGTAGTCAGAATAGTAGTCGACAGTAATAAGATAATCAGTGGAGAGAGAGAGAGACAGAGATAACGTTTCGAGTCCGTATGACTCTTCTTCAGATCTGAAGAAGAGTCATGCAGACACAAAACGTTATCTCTGTCTCTCTCTCTCCACAGATGCTGTCAGACCTGCTGAGTTTTTCCAGCATTTTTTGTTTTCATTTCAGATTTCCAGCATCCGCAGTATTTTGCCTTTATATAAGATAATCTGTTCCTGCTATAGTGATGAGGTCTACTCCCAGCTTCATCCATGGTTTGTCTGGATTGTCATATGTCATCAACGGCTCTCTAGCTTGTTTAGCTTGATACTCATTACAAGCATTGCACTGGCCAATGTGGCCTCTAATTTCATTGCTTATGTTTGGCCAGTGAAGTGGCTCAACATGGCGATCCAAAAATGAAACCCTTGAAGTAAGGTTGAGGTTACATGATAGCACAATACTCAATACTCTTGCCTTTCTCGGACTCGATTCAATTCCTTGATGGTTTGCATGGATGTGCTTCAGCATCTCTCCTCTCACCTTAGGGATAATGACTTTATTTCCTTTGTACATGATGCCCTCTTGGGCTGCCAATTCATTTTGGTATGCCCAATATGCTCTTGTGGCCACAGGTGTGGCCTTGATGCTCTCAGGCACTCTTTCATCATTACTTTTTGTAGCACTTGGAGACTTACATCGTTGGGTAGTTTACTTGATTTGAGCAGGGCGCTTGTCTGTCAGATTCACTGTCACCTTTGGGTTGAAGATTCCAGATCATGTTGAGCTGCTGCTTCATGCTGAATCTCTGCCGGCACATTCAGGGTTACCAGCCCAAGCTTTAGACTTGCTCCAGCTGAGATGTGTAGCTGTTGCATCCCATCTATGATCTGGAACTCTAGATCTTCCTTCTTGCTATTGCATTGGGCTCTCAGAGTAATTTGTCCTCTTGGTATGAGTATCATGGCATCATATAGCCTCAACCTTACTTTTGAGGTTTTCATATTTGGATCGCCATGTTGAACTACTTCACACAGGTCTGAGAAGGTCGTGACATTGCATGAGGCACCAATGTCTATCTGACACTTCTTGTTCACTTGATACTATCCTTCCACAGTCATCATCATAACAGTCACAAGCCATTTATCACCTATAGACTTGACAGAACCAACCTGTTGGGTTGTGTATGGTTCTTCATCAAACTCTTCTGCTGATATATCTCCATCTGTGTAGCCATCTGTGGTCATCAGTGGCCATCTGTACAGGCTTGCTCTGCTTTTTTTCTCGCCAAGCACTTATGCGTGAAATGATTCTGCTTCTTACAGTTAAAACATTGCTTTCCCCACACTAGGCAATCCTTCTTTTCCTTTGTATGATGCCTCCTGCAGTATTTGCATCCTGCCCTTTGTCTGCGATTGCTCTGTTCTTTTGGGCTGGAATGTGTCTCCGCAGAATGTATCTCCTGATCTGCTCTGCCATACATGTGCTCTAGCTGATATTTTACAAGCTCCACATTTCTACACACGTCTATCACTTTCTTGAGCTTACGTTTCTCCTCCTTTAGTAAAATTGTTCTCACTAAGGGGTCATGTACACCTAAGGCTAATCTATCTTTAATCAGATCAACTTTCAGCTGTCTGAATCCACATGATTCTGTAAGCTGTGTCACAGCAGTCACATACTATGGTTCTATGGTCTCCTTTTCACCTTGAGCTCTAGTGTTGAATACATAGCATTCATAAGTAACTTTCACTCAGGGTTCAAAGTGTTCATTCAAAGCTTTAAAAAATCTCTGCCGTCTGCTTCCTTTGTCTATCAGTTAGATTTAGGGTGGTATGGAATTTGTAGCAGTTCTCCCCACCCTCCCAGAAGGGTTAGAAGTGTGGCTACTCTTTATCACTTCTGGCTTGTTAATTAAATTTCTTGCCAGCTCATAGTTATGCCATTGCAAGTGGAAAAACTGCCAATTCTGCCACATATTGCCTTTCATTTATACTGGAGCAGGGAGTGAAAAATTTACTGTTACGTTCACTCACCCAGAATTTAACTTGCGGCCTTCAGTATGTTTTTTGCTTTTCTTTATCCTTTTTCAGCAGCTTTTTGTAGATTTGACCATTTCTGTGTACCTTTCTGTACTGTGTCTTCTCTGCAGTATTTTCAGGGTGTAAAATTCTATGGCCTGAACTTTTAGGTCACGGACAGGTGCGATCAGCGGGCCCGTGATCAGCCGTTGAATGGACCATCTACTGCGATTGGCTCCCAACTATGATTTCAGGCTGGCTGGCCAATTAACAGCCAGCCAGCATGAAGCGTGCACTGAGAAGCTCAGTGCTGCTGGGGTGGGGTGGGAGGAGGACAGGCGGAGACATCAATGAGGGCACGGGCGAGTGCTGAGAGAAAGCTCCCTGAAGGCAGAGAAAAATCAAAAGTAAAGGTTTCAGAAGCTGAAAGAAAGTGTCCATGCATCAGATATAATAAATCACCTGAAAATTTAGCTGCTGAAAATGCTGTCCACAGAAATTTATTTATATTTTATTTCATCACGGAAACTTCATCCCAACCGTGGATGAGGTTTCATGAAAAATGTAAAGGCCACCTGGCCGATTTGCCTGTCCGCCAACCATAAGGTTGGACGGACCATGAGAAATCGGAATCAATTGCTCCATTAATGGGCTTAATTAGCCTCTTAGTTGTTGGGAGATGCGCTTCTGACTTTTGCGTGCGCCTGCCAGCCAAAATATCGCGCAAGCGTGGGATGATGTCGGGACGCTCGCCGGACATCATCCACACGATTTCACATCTGATCGGGCTAGGCGCTCACCCGCCCAATCAGCATAAAATTCTGCTAAATCCGCTCCTGACACCATGTTTCGCGTTTAAATACAGTGGTGCTTCTCAGTGCTTTCTCATTGCCTGTCTCAGTGAGAGGTCTTTATTGAACTGATGGAAGATGGCAAATTACAGAGCTTCCCTCATGGCAGAGGTCACATGACTACAGCAAGCCAGATATGACATGCAGTACTGTTGCATTTGAAAACCCAAACAGATATACTGAATAATATTCCTCGAATTTAAAACATGGAAGTGGAACACAAGGACAGAGAGAAGGTTCCAGTGTGACAGATGCAGTGCTAGAAGCATTAATGGTGTAGATGGTTTATTGAAGGAGCGATACCATAGTTCCATGAGGACCATTCTCAGAATGGAATGAAAGCAGGGGGCCAGGAAGGTCAACTCATGAGCCTTCCCTCTCTAGACTTAATCAGCAGAGCTGGGAAGGCGGCGGGGTCTACTCCTCACACCCTCCTGCTCCTGCCCGGTTAAATGCCTCCCTCCAAACTCACCAATCGGGGCTGGGGGGGAGAGGGGGGATGGTGACATTAACCTCTGACCAATGTAAGATAACAGACCTGAAATGTAACTCTGATTTTCTCTCCACAAGTGCTACCTGACTTGCTGAGTCCTCCTCCTCGTCCTTCAGTAACCATGCCCTAAGAGGGTGTTGGCGATCATATACTTCCATTGGATTGGTCCATGATTATGCTTGGCAAAGTACTGCAATGGTTTGCCTTTGACTTCTGCAGTATGGCTGACCAGGAAACTCTCCCACTCTTACTGCCTGCCATCAGGCACATTGGAAGGATTTACAGGCTGATAATCAACTTGTTTGGCGATGTTATGAATGCAGGCTTTCAGCATTTTTTGTTTTTTTATTATTTTAGATTTTCAGCATCTGCAGTATTTTGCTTTTGTGTTGGAGATGCTGGGTGCACTGGTTGGCTTTCCAGAGAGTCTCCCATCATTGTCAAGGAAGGTGGAGGAGCCCTACTCCAAGATGATAGAGTGCATTGTGCAGTTTGCTCTGTCCGCAGCATCTGCTCCAACTCTCTGTGTCCGGAGGTTCTGTCACTACCACCTCCATAATTGTTGCAGCCTTTTGGTGGACTATCACCTATTCCTCTGTCCTCTCTGTAAGGATGCAGCAGCACTTGCTGTCAAATCCAGGAATTCACTACAACAACTCCAAGAACACTCCAGCGTATTCCAAGAATTTGCAATAGCAAAAATATTTTTAAATGACCAGACCTGCAATTTAGGTGCCGGGCCCTTCAGTGCAGGGTTTATCTTGTAGTTTGGCCCTTGCTATTTGAAGAATGATATGCAAGTTTGTTCCCTGGACCTGTACGGTCCAAATTAAGTATCCTGGCATTGCATTGGCTGGTTGGGCTGTATGACGCCAGGGTAATACCCTTTGATCACCTTCTGACACTGGTTGGCGAAATCCATTGGACACTATTCTCAGGAGTCTACATTGCGTGGGCCATGCGGGGATGCTCGCAACAATAGCTGCCTGTGCTTTCACCATGGTAACGTCTTGACCAATCAGAGACAATGTGCCAACCAATCAGCAGCCTTTTCTCATGCAACATAAATTGTTGTTCCCTTTGAAATTTAGCATTCTTACATCTGTCCTGATGAGTGCAAGGCGAAAACCTTCAACAACATCTCTTCCTCAGCAATAATCAACTTCAGTACTACCAAGCGACTATTTTAATTATCGTGCTATTACACATGACGATAAAGCCGGAACACACTGGCTGAAGTAAGAAGGTCATTGGTTGGACAATCCATCATGTTTGACAGACGGTACAAGCCTGCTTGCTCAACATCTGTGAGCAACAGATTTTTTTTCCGGTTGATACATCAAGATTCTTCTGAGTTAAACGAGTTATCTATTTTTTTAAAATCCTTTGTAGCATTTTGCATCAGCCAATAACTCACATGGAAGAGAAGATTGCCAGTAAAGAATTAGAAATTAGATTCGGATATCTCTGCCATGTGAGCCCATGGTGCCTCCTGGCAGTCAAATGTTTATCTGTTATATTGAAAATCAGAGTGACAGGATAAGTAGCGGAATGGGTAGCATGTTGGTTACAAAACAGAAAACAGACAGTAGTGTTCAAGGGAAATTATTTATCTGACAAAAGGTAGGTTCCACAAGGGCCTGCGCTGAGACCCCTACTGTTCACCATTTATATAATTATTTGGACTTGGGATTCAGAAGAACAATCTATCAGTTTGTGGACAATGCAAAATTAGGGGATGTAGATAATACAGAGGACTGTGTTATGGTCCCAGCTGATGTTACCACTGGACAACCTGATCCCAGGAACCTGGCTTGATAGATCCTAACTTTTATTTGTTCTTTTCAATATGTGGAGAGTGGCTACTGAACAGAGTCAACGGAGTCAGCTAATGAACTTTTAACAAAAGAATAAACAGTTATTTAATGAGAAAAGATTAACTATATTACAATACTCCTTCACCCACAACTATACCTTTACAGATATATACAGATTTATAAGGATAGCACAAGTTACAAAAACTATCTTATACTCTCATGTTCACAGCAAGTACACAGTCCATGTAAACCAATAGGCAACCTGTGGTCAGGCAAACCACACTCTGAAACCAAGTGACAGATGCCACCTCAACTAGATGCTATGGATCTCTCCTCAACTCCCCCCAGAAGCATGTCACACTGTGAGCCAACCAGTCTCACTGAACTCCATCTTTCACATGGGAGTTTCCAATCTCCCCTCTCAGAGAATTCACTTCGGAATCTTCTCTCAAACTGACGCTTTCTCTCAGACGCCTTCCGCAAGGGTTCACCTCCAGAGATTAAAACTCTCCTTCCAATGTTTGTTTCCCTGGGTCACCACATGCATTCAAGCTGTCTTCCACACTCTCTCAATGACTCAGCCGTCAACAGTACCACTACTTCACATGCCCATAACAAAGAGTGACAGACCTTCAGCTGTCTCTTTGGATCTTCTGACTTCTCACAAGTCTTTATATTACTTTAAATCTGCTTCCTGCAGCATTTGTCTCTTTAATCTTGAAGCTTGGAGCCTTCCTCTCTGCCCCTCACCCTTAACTTCTCTTAGCAGGACCTTTTCCAGTTTCCTGTCCTTCCTTTGACTAGAAGGTCTTCTTGGGACTTTCTCCTGTTTCTGTCTCACCCCTTTTGCCTTGGGACCTTTGGTTCTTTTGGGAAATCTACTCTCTCTGTAGTTCTCTCTTCCAGTATCAAGTCTCTCTTGTCAGCTGTCTTCAAACTGAACTCAAACTGCTGTTTCTTTAATTTTTCTGTGTGTGCGCGTGGGCGGGTGGGGCCTGCCTCTCTGAACCCCTGTTGCTAGGCAACAGAAGTTTTTTCTACTCTTGTGTTTGCTTAACTTCTCTTAGGGCCATAAAACTCATTTGAAACGCAGACACCTTTTAAAGTGAAACTAAAACCCAACTTGACTTTTTCTTAACACACAGCTACTGAAATACAAATCAAACTTAAACTTTAAAGATAAATTCCTAACACCCACAAATACAAATATAACTTACTTAAACTGTCGCTATTTCCTAACAACTGCAAGATAAATAAACTTTCAGAATAGGTATGTAATTGGCAACCTGATGTGCTTAACTGACACACCATCTATCACTTTAAATATTCAACCCCTCCCATCAGCAATGCAATTTATCTGCAGTATGTCTCAAATATGAGTTGCACTGCAACAACTCACCATGGCATCTTCGACAGTACCTCACAAACCTGTCAGTATAAGATAGTCACCAAGAAATCAACAGGGAATTCAGAAGAAGCATCTTTACCAAGATAATGGTTTGAATGTAGAGCTCACTAATATAAGAAGTAGTTGAGGCTAATAGCATAGGTGCATTTAAGGGAAAGTTAGATAAAACACGTGAGGGAAAAAGTAATAGTGAGATATGCTAAAAGAGTGAGATGAGAAGGATGGAAAATTGCTCATTTGAAACATAAACACTGGCATGGACCAGTTGGGCTACTTGGCCTGTTTCTGAACTTCATATTGTATGTGATTGTATGTTAAGTATTAATGTAACCCCAATGAATAAAAAGAACCCTATAAATTAACATTCTAACCTGAAGGAGTGTTAAACAGTTGATATACAAGGCATGCACAATAATGAGGTGTTTTGTCTTTACTGCCTGAGCAGTAATCCAGTGCATTGGAAGCTGATAGAATAATAGAGGGGTTCTCTAAAAGCTGGGCACTCCGTTCTGCCGGTTTACTGTTCGGGAGGTGAGAAAAGAAAATGTAGTTTCATGTACCTGACAACTGTGGTTGTGAGAACTAAAGCTTTCTTTCTTCGTTGCCCCTAAAGACATCACTTTATCAACAACCTTATGATGGATCCTACTTTCTTAGCCTGTTTTAAATTTCTACCTGTGTTTTTAATATCTTATATTAATTAAATAACAAGGGAATTGCGATGTCACGACTGCATCTCCATACCTCACAGATCAATGGAGATCCTTCCGAGCACAATAGAAGCTGCATCCCTGCACTGAGCTCTGTGAAACTGAGTGAGCTGCAAGGCTTTACTGGCACACTGCAAATCTGGAAAAATTAAACTTTATCACATTTTGCAAACTACTTTGGCTGAGGAACACTGGCAGTCTGTAAATTTAAATTAACTTTGTAACAAACAAGTAATGCATCACTTTACATTGGTTCTGGAAATTTTCAAGATAACAAAATGACAACTAATTATTTTTAGACTGCTATAAGATCTGACTATATCAGATTATACCAAAGTCCTCATTGCACATTGTGGCTGGATAAACCAATAGGGTACAGGATTGGATCTCTGGTTCTCCTACATGCCAAGCTTTCAACCTCAGCTTTAGTGCAAGGTGGTGACAGAAGGTAGTAAGCAGTTACACTCACTAACAAAATGAGCTCTGATTTTCCCTGGGGTTTTCCTGATGTCCTGCCATAACTTTAAGGAGTTCCACCGCGTCCCTAGTGAGAGCCCCTGCAGAAATACCAAAGCAGCTTTTTCGGTGGCAGAAATGTTTCAACATCAAGTTGTGAAGCAGCAGCGATGGGTCTGAACCTTGTTAAATAGAACATAATCAAACAATTTTGTAATCAAACAAATCTTGTAATATTAGAATTACCTGGAAAAACTCAGCAGGTCTGGCAGCATCGGCGGAGAAGAAAAGAGTTGACGTTTCGAGTCCTCATGACCCTTCAGCAGAACTGAGTGAAGTTAGGAGAATTTAGGGGTGAAATATTTCATAAGGACTCGAAATGTCAACTCTTTTCTTCTCCGCCGATGCTGCCAGACCTGCTGAGTTTTTCCAGGTAATTCTGTTTTTGTTTTGGATTTCCAGCATCCGCAGTAGTATTTTGTTTTTAAATTTTGTAATATTCTCTGTTTTGTATTTTTCATGTACTTTCTTCTATGTACAACATCCAAAAGAGGGAGCTGTTATACTACAGAATGGGTATTATCCATTTATTTATATAGTTTATATTAATGGGAGAAAATTTGAGAATGCTGTCTAATGGACATGCTATCCTCCTGTTTAATGGACATGCTATCCTTCTGTTTAATGGACATGCTGTCTTCCACCTGGGGGTTCCAGTTGACTAGATGGCTAAATCAGATTAGTGCAAAAAGCACAGGGTGCAATCCCTGCTCGCGCTGAAGTAGATTCAGGGCTTGCCTCCTCACCCTACCCCATAGTAAAAATCACAGCACCCTGCTTTTGTTTGGTGAACAATGACAAAGGGTGCCTGCCTATGGGCAGGTAACAGAGAAAGATTTTCCTCCTGTCTAATCGACATACTAGCCTCCTTTTTAATGAATGTGCTATCTTCCCCTGTTTAATGGACAGGCTATCTTCCTGTTTCATGAACACATTATCCTCCTCCTGTCTAATGGACCTTCTATCCTGCTTCTGTTTAATGGACAAGCTATCCTCCTCATGTCTAATGGACATTCTATCATCCTTGTTACATAGAGGGGAGGGAGGCAAAATTGAACTCCTTTATTTTCTCACCGTCTGTCTGTCAGCAGAGGTGTTAATAGGCTGTGGCTTGTTTCCCCAAACTCTGTGAGGTCAATTTTTAAAATTACTCATTGCAAACTCTCTTTAGGGTTAAATCAGAAGTATAGTTAATTCACATATTCAGACCCAGGGAATGGTTGCAACTTCATATACACACACACACATACTCACACACAAGCACAAAATAAAAAGCTAGGGAAAAGGAGTTTTTACAACTATGAATAATGTAAAAGAAAAAGCACCACACATATGGATATCAGTTCATGTGATTGCCAGAGTCCAGAAAGTCAGAGTCCAGTGAGGATTCTTTCACAGAGAAGCTACAGTTCAGGCAGGTTGAGCTAGCTGAAGCAGGATTTTGCAGAATTCCTTTAAAGTTGATGGTGACACAACGAGGTGAGGTTGATATACAAAGACTTGCTCTGCTTGGCAGGTGATAGTAGGAATCTTCCAGAGAAACAGGGTTCGAGGAGGCTTAGATGTGATGCAGACTGTTGGTCAGCCTAGAGTCCTGCTTTTATGTTTGCAGGCTGGAGTTTGAACAGCAGACTGAGTCACGAGTCTTGAAATGTAATATAAAAAATTTCCAAAGGCCAGAAGCTTAGATCATGTGATACTACCTAGTTATTAGTCAATTGCAGGCTAACAAGCAGTTTCTATGTCTCTGGCTAAAATCCATTGTTCACCTTAGGAGATGGAAGGTGGCTTTTAGTGCCGCTGTAGGTATAATGAGTTTCAATGGTGTCCCTTTTGTTATAGGACCAGGCAGGGGAAACAGATCATCCGCTGATCCGTAGTTTTGCTGATTGTAATGTATCTTCACAATGAGAGGTTTGAGATTCCATAAGGATGAGGGTTGAGCTTTGGTCCTGTAGCTGTTGTTAGACATTTCCAGAAACTGTAGCCAACTTCTGAATTATGTGACCTCTAGCAGCCATCTTTTAGTTCAGCAAGGAGCATTTTTTAAATAATCAAAAGGTATCACAGAATCACACAGTGAAGAAGAGGCCCTTCGGCCCATCGAGTCTGCACCAACACTTGAGAAACACCAGGTAAAGTTTGATTTAAACGGTTTATGATCTCTTTCATATCTCAGGGACATGACACTCCTCCTGTCTAATGGACATAATATCCTCCTCCTGTCTCATGAACATAATGAGTCAGATTTTCATGGAGTCGTTTGGACTCTGGAACCATTTAAAAAGGCAGGCAGGACACAATTCTGGGATTCCTGCCCCCCTTCCCGGTGACCCAATTTTCAGTGGCACCTGATAAGGATGGTGAGCCCAAACCCTGCGCTCTCAACCTGGCAGGCTCCATTCCTCCATCAGGGAAAGACATCTTCTAGCCCCTGCGATTTCTGTAGAATAAGATAAAGTCAAAATGTCTTACCAAAAATGCCTCCTCCATGCCAACTCAGGACACCCACCCACCCCCTAGTCCTTCATGCCCTCCATGACCCCCGCCCACACTTAATGGACCCACATATGTTTCAAGCTAACTCATTATCCCCCACCGACCCAACTCCCATGGCCCCTCATACCTTCCATGCCAACTCATGCAAGTTCCATGCTCATTCACCCAGTCTACACTGTCTACAGAATCAATAAACCCTACAGCAACAAAGGCTACTTAAACAACAACTATTCATAATTTTATGTAAAAAAAAAACTGATATTGCTGAAACCCTGTAAAAGTGTCAATTGACCAGGCCTTTATTATATCAATAACTGGAGTTATAAACACTTGACACCTCTGTCTTGTGCAAGTAAATATTGAGCCATTGACAAAAGAGATTACGGAAAAAATGCTTATTATATATAAGTTAATTTTTCTGTCATCATAAGGCTGTCAGTAAAGCAAAGCTTTAACTTCTCTGCACCTGTGTCAACAAAATCAATCCTTTTACTGGAGCCTGAGCTCTCAGCAAAGCCTCATTAGCCATAGGGAAGGGAGGATAGGGGAAATGAGTCAGCATGGAGGAGGGCATGAGGAGCCATTGGGGGTAGGTGGGGGACAAGTTGACATGAGTGGGCATGGAGCTGGATTGGGGAGTGGGTGGATTGGTGAGCGGGTGTAATAGGTGACAGCACAGCTGGGACAAAGTCTAAGAGAACATGGCAGGCCTTTTAACAAGCCTGCCTCAGCACTCAGCCGCCCCTGTAGCTGCTGCCAATCTTGTTCTGGGTTCAGAGGGCTGGACTCTATCCCGCCCTGCCTCCCTGCAGTGAAAATAGGGTCTGACCGGGAACTTTCTACCGAGAAGGGTTTGCCAAGGCGGGAAATTTCCTGGTAGCAAAAAATCCAGCCCAATATCCTCCTCTTGTTTAGTTCACATGCTATCCTCCTCGTGTTTAAAGAACATGCTGTCCTCCTCCTGTCTACTGGACATGTTGGGCTGGATTTTTGTTACTGAGTTGGGTAGCTCGAGTTGGGGAATTTCCCTACTTGGCAGACCCACCTTAATAGGAACTGCACGTCAGGCCCAATTTTTGTTCCAGGTGAGTGGGTGTGGGATGGAGTTGAGCCCACCGCCCTTGCGAGCAGATCAGAAGCATCCACAGGAGCAGCCAAATGGTGAGGCAGGCTGGTTAAAAGGCCCACCTTAGATGTCTAGGAAATTGTCCCAGTTGTTTCATTAAATTTGGCCCCTCTAGCACTCACCCCTCTCAACGCATTACCCCTATCCACTCCCCATGCCACCCCTGATCCCCATTCCTTCCATGCCAACTTATGCTCCCACCCATCCACATGGCCCCTTATAACCTCCATAGCAAATTAATGCCAACCCATGTCAACTCATGACACCCACCCACCACCCTTGGCCCCTACATCTTCCATGTCAACTCATCTCGTATCCACCATGGGCAAACCTCAGGAGCCATGTTGGGATGAAATAAAATAAAGGTCTAAATATCTATTACAGCCTTCACAATATTAAAAAAACTCTCATTTTTGAAAGTCCATGCAAAGCTTTTAAATCTCCTCAAATGCTTAATCCCTTGTAAAAACAAACTTAAATTTGTAATTGTACATCAAAGACAACTAATCCTTTAACAACCTCTTTGAAATGTTCACTAAACTATGAACTTAGAGTCTTTCCTGTGACAATTATAACTTGTGGAAAGCAGCCAAGCATTCAAAATGAGACAATAATATCCCTTGGGGAAATGTGAACAAACAGTGGAGCTAGTTAAAAGGCCTGCCTTGAATTCTGGGAATTTGATCCAGTCATTTCATTAAACAATTAACTACTAGAAATTTTTCAACTCTCACTGACACAGTCAGCCATTTATTTAATTTTTAAAGGGCTGACGAGTTAATTAACATGACAGTACTATAGGCCTTATCAGTCCTTCAAAAGCATTTCGGTCTCTAAAAAGATTGTGATTCCTACACTACATGTTAAGGCCCTTGCTACAGCAAAAATGAGCACTGAGTTCAAATGGCCTTGCTGAGTTTGGGTTTCTCTCATGTGTGAGTCACGCCCTGTCCCCTTTCCCTACCAGCAAAAATGAGATCTGTCCAGAAATGGGAGTGGGACTTCGGGACCTGGGTCCTGCCCACTATTTTCAAAGGTTCAAGGGTGAAAATCCAGCCCCTTATCTTTGTTCTATTTAATGGACATACTATCCTCCTACTGAGTAATGGACATGCTATCTTCCTCTTGTTTGATGGGCATACTATGCCCCTGTTTAATGGACATGCTACCTCCTTTTTAATGAACATACTTTCTTCCTTCTGTCTAATAAGCATGCTATCCTTCTCCTATATAATGGACATGTTATCCTCCTGTTTAATGGACATGCAAACTTCCTCCTGTCAAAAATCAAAGCTTACGCTCCAGTGTAGTACTGAGGAAGTGCCGCACTGTTGGAGGTGCAGTCTTTTGGAGGGGATGTTAACCGAAGCCCCATCTGCCTGTTCGGGTGGGTGTATAAGATGCCCAACATTATTTAGAAGGAGAGCAGGGGAGATCTCTGGTGTTCAGACCAATAGTTATCCCTCAAACAACATCAGAAAAAACAGACTATCTGGTAATTATCATTTTGCTGCTTGTGGGAGTTTGTTGTGTGCAAATTAACTGCTGTGTTTCCTACATTAAAACTGTGACTACACTTCAAAAGTATTTCATTGGCTGTGACTTGCTTTGACACATACGATGGTTGAGATAAGTGCTATGTAAATGCAAGTCTTTCTTTCTTTGTCCACTGAACATGCCTTCTTCCTTCTGCCTATTGGACATGCTATCTTCCTCAACTGGATGTGCAACGATGTTAAATTACCCTTGAAGGCTTTAGTTTAGATTAAAGTACCCCTTTAGTCAGTAACAGATTTTATCTGCCTCTACTGCACTAGAACTCCTTAATCTACATTCTTATGTGAGGGTCTTTTGCATAGAAACATGGCTGGCATCAATTTTCCAAGGTATTTTGTAACAGATCAGTATAAGCCAGAGCTTCTCCTTGGAACCAGTTGTACTTTTCTCACACACCTATTTCATAGCCTGGTCCTAAATCTTGCACGTGGGCCAAAGAAATTCCTCCCATTGCAATATCTTGGAGATTTGGGACAGGCAGGGATGGAAATTACAATAAGATCTGTTACATTGGGTACTTGCTTGCCAGGATCTGAGCTTAGTGAAAGGGGGAACCCAGCAGTTAAAGGTCCAATTTAATCATGGGACAAAAGATGGCAGAGTAAAAGAGAATTCTGGCAATTCCCACTTCATGGCTCTGGCAGAGTGGGACCTCCTCCCACCTCTCCAAATCAGCCTAAATCCTGATCCATTTCCTTGGGTCAGGTGTCAGTGGAGAGGCACAATGGGCTTCTGGCAGGCTTTCAGCTGCCAAGAAGGAGCCTATTGTTTGAAGAGTAGAATCTCAATGGTGCCAGTGAGACAGCTTAAAGGTGAAGGTTAAATACATATTCCACTGAGGACCTTGGCTGATCTGAGGCCTTCAGCAGGCAAGTGTTTGGGGACAGAACAGAAGAAGAAGAGGCTGCAACAAGAAACTCTTCTTCCTCTGGAGGATATTGGAGTCAATACCGTCATTCCTAGGGCCTACTGCCATCTTCCCCGTGGTGACCCCAGAGATGGGAGTAACACAAGCAGTCAAGGAGAGTTTGCCAGGAACCAAAGTGATACCCCTGATTTACCATCATTTACATGTGGTATGTGAGGAAGGAGGGGTAGTGATGTTCCATTTAGGGAAGAGAAATACAGGTAATGAGATGGCAGTATGTCTCAACACCTGCATTTTCCTCCATTCTCCACTGCAATTCTTCTTATAATGACTTTGTTTTTCTAGTCCTTGGTGGTAATGATGCATCCTGTAGATCGTACATACTGCACTCACAGAAGGGGTTTATATGAGCCCAGTGACAGGGTAGCAATCAAGCAAGCTGTTTGCTCCTGAACTATGTCGGACTTTTATGAGTGCTGCTGCAACTGCAGTGGTGAGTGCTGAGTGTTCCATCACACTCTTGATGAGGGTCTTGTAGATGGTGCAGTGATTTAGAGAAGTCAGAAGAACTACCAATTGCAGAGTACCTGGTCTTATAGCCACACTATGGATATGACTGGTCCAGTTCAGGTCCTGGTCAATGATGTCTCAGAAAATGTATGTTGATGGTGGGATATTTGGTAAGGGTATCTGGGCTTTCAATTGTTCAAGGAGATAATTACTTGACACTTATGTGATGTGATAAGGGAGGAACAGAGTGGGGTATAAATCACCGAGACTCAGCACAAGAGCGGGGGAGCAGAGTGGATCATAAAACAGTGAGACAGGGTGAGAATTCGGGGGAGGCAAGTGGGACATAAATCAGTGAGAGAGGGCGAAAATTTGGAGGGAGAGAGCAAGTCATAAGTCAGTGAGAGAGTCAGTGAGAATTCAGAGGAACAGAGGGAGTCATAAATCAGCGAGAGTCAGCGAGAATTTGGAAGAACAGAGCAGCTGGTTTTGTTCCCAGCCCATTCCTGGGAAACTACTGGAGATGGGAAGACAGGGAGCCGTCTCAGTGCAGTTTCTCCCTATTATCCTGGCATCCAAACTTGTATCCATGGGGCTGGGAAAATTTAGCCAATTGTATGAAGGGCCTCTGGCTTGGCTTAAGTTAATCATAAGAATATGTAGTGAGTGAATTGAGCATGGGTTGTACAAGAAGATTCTGTGGGGAATTTATGGAGCCCACAAGAGCAGAAACCGTGACTTAGTTAATAAGGGTGTCAAATTTCGAATCCCCAATGACAGGTTGAGATGAAGCGATAAAGTCAGCGGTATGTTTGTGGCATGTTGAGCATTACGCTGGCCTATTGGCGGGTTTGTATTTGCAATATATGCCATAAATATGCATGAACCTGAAGCAGTTTTCAATAAAGTCCTACCCTCGGGATAAAGTGAGCGGCACACTAGAATCTCATTGGACATTGTTCACGATCGTTTAAAGGTGGCGTGGACCATTTAGCAGTTGTGTGTAGGATCAGCAGTTTTTCTTGTTTAAATCTACAGCACAAAGGAAGGGTGCAAGGGAGTGGCAGCTGGCATGGAGGCTCAGGGCTGGCAAGGGTGAGTGAGTGGTGAGGGGGTTTGTGATGTGGGATCGGAGGCATGGAGGAGTGAAATGGGAAGGGTCTTTAGTTCTGGCTGTAAAGGGGGGGTGTGGGGGAGGGTGGAATGGAGACAGTCAAGGTAAGAAAATGAAGAGCTTAAAGGTCAGTGTCAGTACTGTCCAAATGCGTGTCCTTTATAATGCATAGTTGGGAGGACCAGCTGAGCCTGCAAGTTCAGCCATATCCCACAGTGCAGTGAGTATAACACTGGATACTAACATGAGCGTGCAATTAAGTGTGAACATATAAAATATAACATTTCTTGCACCTTAAAGAAATGTCTCTAATTCCCCTATAACCATCAATGTGTGACAACCATGAGGCGCACCAGTACATCTCTGGCTAAGCTAGTCTCAACAACTAACAATGATGCGCATGTGAATAAAGTGAAACCAATGTAGTATGAAATATTTACAAGCGAAAATTAATTTTGAAAAACACCCGTGCCACCTTTGTGCTCTCAAGCCTTATGTTAACGGCAATGTAATTGGGCAGGAAAGTTGTGGCAGTGATACAGAGCCTCCCTGTTTGACCAGGAGGCTCTTTAATAGGCCACGCAGAGCTGCAGCACTGTCAACAGGTTTCACCAATGAAAAACTTCCTCCGCCACTAAATCGCATGTGTTTTGCACATAGAATTTTAATTATAATCCCGTGTCTGGTTACAACATCAGGAGTGACTCGCTGTTGACAAAATCCCAGCCCCTCTTGCCAAGTTTCATCACTTTCACATTCTGAGCTGATGGGAAGGGCCCATTTCTTGAAAAGTATACCTAATTTGCACTGATATTAATTAAGGTTCCTGACGTTATCAGACCCAGTAACTGCCCCAAGGTAATTTCCCCAGTGATGTCATCAGCATTCCCCTCCAACAAAAGCATTTGGAAAGGCCACAACCTCAAAGAACGAAAGATAATCTAATTTCTTTCAACTGACTAACATAATCCTAATTTATGCATTCAAAGCTTTAGCAGCGAATTAAACAGAATGTACAACATGTGAATTTTATGATGCATATTTTACTTGCTCGTGAGGTAAACCTAATCTCTTCTGTGAGAGGTAAATTGTAATTTTGCAGTGAACCATGGGGTAAAGTAGCAACTTTCATCAGATTGTTGTGTTTTTTCACAGCTCAGTGCAACATTGCTGTCACAATGCAATGCATATGCACACAAACTAATAAGAACGAGATAGTAAGCCAGTGACTGACAGTCCTAGATATAAATTATGTAACCCATATACAATCAAACAGAACCAATTTGTCAGAATGTAACTGTTCAGGCAGATTTCCAAACCTCAGCAGAGAATTCTTAGGGGTGTTTTGCTTGACTGTAGGATGTTCTCAATTTATGGGCTGTGGCAAGAGATAGGTTTTGTTAAACTTTATTCAGTAAATGGACTTTGAACTTGTTTTGTTGCCACTCTTGTTCTCTGGCCTATTTGTTGAGGACAGACATGGAGCTAAAAATTAGTTTATCCTGGCTTTTGGGCTCAGAGGGCCATGACTTGTGGTATGCCCTTGCATGTCCCATTCAAGATGTAAATCTTGAGCTGGCATCTCATTACCATGATTGTTGTGCGGGGCTGAGCATCTGGCCAACTGTTGGCTACCTGGCTGCATAGAATGCAGGGGCTCAATAGTATGTTGTTGCTGGCCTCCAATTCTTAAAGGCGGACTGTCCCTTTCTAACAAAAGCTGTACTGCTGCACTGAAGGCTAATAGAAAGTGATTTTGGAATACTGAAGGTCAAGAAAAATGGCGCATCAGAAAATTAGGGAGAGGATTCCAACAATGAGTGACACTGAATTGGAGGCACTAGTAACTCAGGTGGAATCCATGCAGGAGGGAGGCATGGAGCCACAAGGCCCTCATTCGGCAACACTTGAAGGGAGTAGGAGCAGGTGGCAAGGGAGATAAATGTCTGGAGTCTGGCCCCAAGCACAGCAGTGCTGCAAGAAGTTTAATGTCTGGCTGAGGTCAGTGAATGTATCCGCAAATGACATCTCCCACCCATCATACCACCAACCTCTCACACTGCTTCGTGCACCACACCCCCATCGCTCACCCAGCAGCAGTCCTGAGCATTCAGGGTTCACCCCTGACATTCAGATACAACACCTTGCCCACAAATATCTTCCAATGATGCCAATCTCACTGCTACCTCTTACTGCCTCCATATAACTCCAGCTCTGCAATTATGCCAGGCATATCACCCACACAATGCAACACAAGTACTGGATTTCTGCATTCTCTCCTGCTGGAGAAGGTCACCTACAATAGTAAGGAGACACAGAGAAGCAGCGATGGCGGGCAGGGGTGGGGATGGTGATGAGAAAGTCAGCACAACCCCAAACACTGAACCCCCTCATGTAGCTAGTGCTGTGAATCATGAGGCCGGCAGCAACAGAGGCATCTGGCACCACTGAGACCATCCAGGATGATGTTAAGTGGCCGTCTCACCCCCTTCTCAATTCCCTCATCACTCTCATCCTGAGATGTGGCAAGAAGTGGAAGCAACAATTGGTGCTTTTGTTCCCCCCTTTCTGCTTATGCTCACCCACACCCTCCCGTTGTGCTTTTGTGCTTTCAGATGCCCAAGAGCTGCCTCCTGGACAGCCCCAACACAGCCAGGAGGAAGAGATAAAGCAATCTTACACTGTCATTTGATATGACACTCACAGCCGCCAGTTCAGTGGCACTGTGTGCACTTTAGAATGTAGCATGGAGATGGGATCTGCAATTAATGAGTTACCGGGCACTAGTGGGCTACACTCAGGCCAGGGAGAAAGGATAGCACAGGTGCCAGTCGCCTGGAGGGCAGGATCAAACACGAGTTCTGCTGCAGAGGACAGAGATGAGCACTTTGACGAGGTGGAGTGTAGAAAACAGCTGGACACGCACACTGAAATGCTTGGTGCATTGACTGGCCTGTCAGTCAGTCTCCTGTTACTGTCAAGGGGCATGATGAAATCCAGCTCCAACACAGAGTTTGGAGCTCACTCTTTCCATCATGGAAGTGGCAGCCAACTTCCTGGGCTGAATTTTACAGGTGAGCATAGAAAAGTCGGTCAGCCCTTTAAAAAAGGCTGTCTCGTAGTTATGACATGCTGGGGGCGGCCTTATTGAGGTGATTGTGGGACTTCCACCCCTCAGAGAAAGGAAGACCTGCCCTCAGAGCTGCTGGCCAATCTGATCAGTTGTGACCACTGCTGAGACTACACGCAGTCCCAAGGAGAAGGTCCAAGCTGATCGTACTTAGTGATAAGTCCATGGTTCTTGATCGGGGAGGGATTGGGGGCCCTGGGGGAGGGTGGGGGGAGGGGTGTGTGTGGGTCAGATTGGAGGCCAGAACAGGAGTCACAAAGCGGTGGGTGTAACATCTTGCAGGGGAGGGGTGCCCCAATGAGCACAGAGCAGCCCCGAAGAAAGTAGCCCCCCTTCCCAGCTTTTTCGCCTGAAATGTTGATGTAGAGAATTGGCCATTAATTGCACACATAAGGGCCTCAGTAGGCCTAAAGGCAGGAGGGCTGGCTGATGCCTTACCCGCCCACTGTAATATGGGGGACAGATTGAAGATGGGCAGGAAGGTGATGGGCTAACCACCCGTCCTATTGTAGGTGCCTTCATCACCTGCAAATACGCCAGCTGTGCGGCCATATAACTCCCCCGACCCATGACGGCTCCAGCAGAGCAAACCATGATGTAGCGTCTGATGGGCGACTCCTCAGCTTTCATTGCAACACAGGAGGAAGCCATGCAAAGTCTTAGTGCTGCAGTGGAAACTCCGATCAAGGTCATGAGATTAATGTGTGCTGCAATGTAGGCCCAAGCTGCTGCCCTCATTGCTGCTCAACATTTTAGTGCTCAAAGTGGCATATAAGCTCTCAAAGTAGTCCTGCAATCTGTCTCCAAAAGATTACTAGGACTGCTGAGGTGCCATTGTGGGGAAATGGCAGTGTCTCTTTGGTGCAAGAACGTCTCAGGATGACAACATACATGTACTCACCACGACCACTCTGCCATTGTCCTTACTATTGCCTCTCAGCCAGCAATCCATATGTTGGTAGTATCTTCAGTTCCCATCTAGAGGTGAGAAGGTTAAAGTTGATGGTGAACCTCACTGGCAGGGCCCTCCTCATCCTGGTATGGAGCTCCAGATTGAGTTGCAGGAGGAGGCACCACTCAGCGACTCTGTGGTGTCCTTGTTGAACCAGTGTCACCTCAGGCATTGCTTCTAGGTCAGCTGCAGTTACGGGAAGTGCTGTCTGAAAACCTTTGTTGTGTAGGGCCTTCTGAGGAGAGTCCTCCTCTTCCTCTTCCCTTCTTGCAGAGCTTCCTCTCACTGCATCCTCTGCTCCATGTTCTGGTCATGTTGCAGCAGGGGCAGATTTGCAATGAAACGCACGGGGCTGCCAAACGACAGGGGGGCCCCAAAATGATGACTGAGTGCTCAAGCAGAGAGTTGCTGCAACCATGCAATGAAGGCAGCTACTGGGTCCACTGAGCTTCTCCTGAGAATATCAACACCCCCATATGCACAGGCGCTCGATATGGGGTGTTCAAGACCCAAGTGGCACACAGCTCCCAGTGTGGAAAACAGACCTGAGTGTGTTACGCCGCCCTTTATTAGAATGATTAGCTCTTGCATTACTCTCACACTGACTCCACTTCAATGAGAAACAGTAACCCTTTCAAAAGCTCCTTTCAATGCCCAGAACTAGAAACTGCAGTGGGATTTTATCCTTGTGAATGAAACTGCAAAAACAAAACAGCTCCAATCCCCAACCCCCAACTTCAATAAATAAGGCGCAGCAATTTCTTTAAAGAAATTAACATCTCTGAGTAACAGTCTGCAGATAATGATACCCTCAAAATTCTCGGCGGGATTTTGTTTTAAACAAAGGTCTGAATCGATGGATTGCTGCATTTTGCCTTTTGCTCTGCAGCTCGCTGACTCGTTCTCCTAGATGGCTCTGCCCTTATTCACTCCTTAATGCTGCTTCAGATAGAGGAGGATTAGCTTCACTGCCAGTGTGTCCCCAGTGTGGAGCTGCCGCTCGCACGCATGCACACACACACACACACACACACACTCATACATACAAACAGGCACAATGTCCCCAATGCGGAGCTGTCTCACAAGCACGTCCCCAGCACACAGCGAGAGAGCCCAACTCTCCCCGGCGCGGAGAGAAGAACAACAAATTCCTCGTTACGGAAGGTGAAGCAATAGGCAGCTTGTTCAACTGGTGCAGCATCAGCAGCAGCAATTTCAGGTGGAACAGAATGATCCCTCTGGTGGAGCGGCCCCAGCTCAGAGTAGCCCCAGCTCAGAGAGGTCCCAGCTTGGAGAGGTCCTGTTTACTGTTGCAGCTTTTAACAGGCAAATCATAATCAGGCGTTCCCAACTGTGAGACATGTGCAACATGACTTGATTATCAATTTACTCGGGGAAGGACTATTCCCCGCAGCAACTGGAAAAGGGGGGCTCCCGGGATTAAACACAGTCGTTTTATTATGTATTAAAAAAAATCTCATTGCAGGTATTTGCCATGAGTGAGTGTGGGGTGAGTTCAGGATTGTAGAATCAGTGAAGACTCGAGTACAGTGCTTGTGAAACTGAGGTTATATGATAGTGTGCAGAAGTAGTTATGTCACTGAAAAAGTGCTGATAAAAGCAAAATACTGCAGATGCTGGAAATCTGAAAGAAAAGTAGAAAATGCTGGAAAACCTCAGCAGGTCTAGTAGCGTCTGTGGAGAGAAAAACAGAGTTAACATTTCGAGTCTGTATGACCCTTCTTCAGAGCAGGTCATAAGGGTCACATGGCCTCGAAACATTAACTCTGTTTCTCTCTCCACAGATGCTGCTAGACTTGCTGAGTTTTTCCAGCATTTTCTGTTTTTGCCCTGTAGTTCTGGGTTGTGTCCATGGCGTGGGGAGGTGGAGGGAGGGTCCTGGGACTGGGCCCCAAAAATGAACCTGAGCATAGGGCCCCAATAACTGTAAATCTGCCACTGTGTTGCTGACCAAGGGTCACTGCAACAACTGTCCCCATACTGGGCTCAGATATTTCCTTTCCTTCCCTGACTGTAACCACCAACTGTCAAAAAGCCAACTCCAAAAATCCAGCACAGATCTTCCACAAACTCAATTTCAGCTAAAGTAAGTTATACACACCTCACCTGCAATTTATTGAGTGGCCCTGCTTTAGGGCCCATCTTGTGGCAGAATGCCTGATCTTTGGTAAGTGGTATATGAATTTATTTCTGGACCTGCATTAGGAGACTGGGCCAGCAGGGCTGTGTGACGTCAGGAGAGCACCATGTATGTAAATGCCCATGTGGATGCTTTTTTTCATGATGGAGCACTGTGTGGGCCATACTCGAAATGGCTGGTGGCAAACCCAGCAATAGGACACAAGGCCTCTGTAACACTGCTGGAGGCAAAGCCATGAAAATTAGTTTAGTGCCTTAAATCTCTGTGCCAAAGAATGTAGCATTATACGTAAAGCATTTGAAGATTTTTTTCTTATGATTTCTGACATTTTTCCACTTCTTTCCTTTTTAAAATGAATAAATCTACTGTGTGTCCTTCAGTATGAAATTTATAGAGAATATTCAGGAATACTGTTAAGTGAGTATTAATATGGATGTTTGTTTCTATGCAGGAGGTTATCATATTCATTGATATCTGTTGATTGACCTTCAACCATCTTCTATTCTCCAGAACTCTTTGCTAAAAACTCTCTTCAATTCTCTACCTTTCTCCACCTTTAAAAGTCTGTCTCTTCAAAATTGAATAGTACCACAATTCAGGTGCAGTGCACACTGCATATGCCTTTATAGTCTGGTGGTAGGATCACAGGAAATTGGCCCCAGGCCTCACTCATTTATTACTGCCAAGTTGAAAGTGTCAGTAACAGCTCTGGAGACAGCTCATGGCCCCTCTTGTATGGTTGTATGTTGTCTGATGAAGAGGTCTAGAGGCTTATATGGTTGAACATGTAACTGTTTATTAATAACACCTAACTATGTACATACATACAGAACAAAAACAGAATTACCTGGAAAAACTCAGCAGGTCTGGCAGCATCGGCGGAGAAGAAATCAGTTAACGTTTCAAGCCTTCATGGCCCTTCGGCAGAACTGAAGCATAGTTAGAAGAAGGGAGAAATATAAACTGGTTTAAGATGGTGGGGGGGGGTGCGGGTGGAGAAAGAGAGACGTTGAGGGTGTGGTGATTGTGGAGATGAGCAGATAATCAAAAGATGCATACAGTCCTGACTGGGTGCTATCTTCATGCTGACTTCTGCTAGACTTATCGCTACACTCCACTACTCCCATGTCACTCTCTACATCATAATGTGGGAGGTACTGTTTCCCCAGTCCAACATTAACCCTTACAGTCCCAAACACCCTAATACTACACCTCCCCCAAAGTCTTCATCCAAATATATTAACAATAATATTTACACATCACCCCTTCTACCCCCAGGTCTCTGACTTTACAGATTCAGATGGTCTAGAGGGTTTATAACTCTTCCAGAGCTTGTTCTTTTCAAGTTTGGAAGAGTGATAGTCTCAACTGCTTTGGGCTGACTTTGTTGGTCTGGAGTTGAAGTTGTCCCACTTGGTGTTTCAATCATTTAGGTTTGTACATCTGGTTCACACAAATGCGTGACAGGAGGTTCATCACGAGGAATGAGGAGAAGACATCTCCTGTTCTGCCTGATTGTGCCTTCTAGAGTATGTATCAAGTAAGACTGTCATTGATCTTCATCCCTAAAGGCAATGATGCCTTCTCTGTCAAAGCCCCTGATCTAAACCTTCTCACCTCTGTTTAGCCTGGGCAGGTTTCTAGTACGGTACCTCCGATTGAGTGGAAGCTTGTCGCTGTCTGTAGGACTGTTCTCGGTTCTGAACCTTCTGATATTCCCTGACTGCCAACCGTGGGATTAATTTATTTGGCAGCATGGGAAGTTGAGTGCGAAGGTTTTGCTCATCAGCAGCTCTGATGGGGCTAACCATCAAGGCCCAACCATCTTCGGTTGCTTCATCAATGACCTTCCTTCCATCATAAGATCAGAAGCGGAGAAGTTTGCTGATGATTGCACAATGTTCAGCACCATTTGTGGCTCCTCAGATACTGAAGCAGTCCATGTCCAAATGCAGCAAGACTTGGACAATATCCAGGTTTGAGCTGACAAGTGGCAAGTAACATTCGCTCCACACAAGTCCCAGGCAATGACCATCTCCAAAAGAGAGAATCTAACTATCGGCCCTTGACATTCAATAGCATTAGCATCGCTGAATTCCCCCACTATCAACATCCTGGGGGTTACCATTGACCAGAAACTGAACTTGACAAGTATATAAATACTGTGGCCAGAAGAGCAGGTCAGAGGCTAGGAATCCTGTGGCAAATAGCTCACCTCCTGACTCCCCAGAGCCTGTCCACCATCTACAAGGCAAAAGCCAGGAGTGTAATGGAATACTCCCTACTTGCCTGGATGAGTGCAGCTCCCACAACACTCAAGAAGCTTGACACCATCCAGGACAAAGCAGCCCACTTGATTGGCACCACATCCACAAACATTCACTCCCTCCACCACCGACGCACTGTGGCAACAGTGTGTACCATCTACAAGATGCACTGCAGGAACTCACCAAGCCTCCTTAGACAGCACCTTCCAAATCCATGACTGCTACTGTCTAGAAGGACAAGGGCAGAAGATAGATGGAAACACCACCTCCTGGAAGTTCCCCTCCAAGCCACTCACCATCCTGCCATTCCTTCACTGTCGCTGGGTCAAAATCCTGGAACTCCCTTCCTAAAAGAACGGTGGGTGTACCTACACCACATGGACTGCAGCGGTTCAAGAAGATAGCTCACCACCACCTTCACAAGAGCAATTAGGGATGGGCAATAAATTCTGGCCTAACCAGAGATGCCCATATCCCATGAACGAATATAAAAAAAAACACATTGTAGTCAGGTGGATCTCTGTCAAAAACACCAGTGGAAAGTCATATTTTTTCTTCAAGATGGTTTTAATAGTGTGGTGCCCCTTTCTGCCTCACCATTAAATTGTGAATACCTTAGGAAGCTGTTAAGGCATGGAAATCCATAATTCCTAGCAAAATGAGTGAAGTATCCATTAGCAAAATGTGGGCCATTGTCAGACACCACCTGGTCCAGGTCGCCATGGATTGCAAAGATTTTTAATGACTGACGCTTCACTTCAATCCACCGACAGAAGTAATCAACAATGGTGACGGAGGACTTGCCATTGTATATGATTAGATCCATTCCCAAACGTTCGCACGATCTGGTAGGGAACTGCGTGAGGATAAGGGGCTCCCTCTGGACAGGTTTGTGCAGTGTGTATACCTGGCAGTTTAAAATATCTCTTCAATTGCTCTTGATATTTCCAGCTACCACAGTACAGACCGGGCTCATGCTCTGCACTTTGCGATGCCCATGTGGCCTTGTTGGATTCATTGTAGAATCTCCTGCCGGAGTGGGAATGACCAACCGCTCATAATACACTAACAGATCATCGATAACAGTGAAGTGTTTTCTGCAGTTTAAAGTAAATTTTCATAACATTACCACCTGAATGCTGTAGTGGCCAACCTTGTAGGCCATACTGTTAGATGTGGATGCATTCTTCATCTTGCATCTGCCCCTGGGATATCTGTTAAAACTTTTTGGAGCTGTCTGGTAGTTGTGTTGTCACGAACTGGGAGTATGACTTGAGCTTGTCAACCAGATTGATATTGTGTGCCACAGGATGGTCAACTGTGGCCCTGACAGTGTGTCTGCAGTCGTTTGTTACTTCCCCTGGATGTGCACCATCTCCTATGCAGAGCACATGAGATGCAAGCAGAATCTCTGATTTCTGGAGGGCATCCTGGTGAGTTCTTTCTCATCCAATAGTGAGAGCAACGGTTTGTGATCTGTCTCAATGATCACTGTCAGCCCAACAATATAAGCAGAGAATTTCTCACAAGCTCGTGTTACTGCAAGGATCTCTTTTTCGCTGCATCTTTGTACCTCACAGCCCTCTAGACATGTAATATACCCATCAGTGGCATCAGTAAGGGGCATGTGAGGAGACAGGAGAATATGCTGGAGTGAGGCAGAGACCAAGTGAGTAGTAAATTAGGTTCACGTGGGAATTTGGTCCAGGGGAGAAAGAGGTATGGTGTAAATAGGAATTATTCTAGGTTAATTAAGAGAGTAATTAAATTAAATGAACTAAAGAACATAAGTAACAATGGCAGGACAGGTGTTAAATTGCAGCAGTGGAATGTGGGAGCTTTTGGATGTCAAAGTGATCCACGACAAATACGTCTGCAGAAAGTGTAAGCAGCTAGAAGAATTCTGGATCAGGATTATTGATCTGGAAACTGAACTGCAGACACTGCGCAACAAAAGAAAGGGGGAGAAATAGCTGGGCACTTTGTTCTAGAAGACAGTCACACCTCTTAGAATAGGGTCGCCTGTTTTGGTCAGTGATCAAGGACAAGGGGAAGTGGACCATGAATGAGGCAGGTAAAGGGACAAAGCAGACAGTAGTGGAGGACTTTGTGATTGTCAAACAGGTTTGAGGTGCTCACAGCCTTTGTGGATGAAAGCGGGATCAGCAAGGTGGACGAGCATGCTGGCCATGGCATCATGGTACATCAAGTCATTCAAGCGGGGAGAGCAAACAGGAATGTAACGGAAGTAGGGGACAGTATAGTGAAGGGGATTGACACTGTTCTCTGCAGCAAAGAGCGAGAGTCCAGATGGATGTGTTGGCTGCCCCATGCCATTGTTTGTGTCATCTGCTCAGGGATAGAGAGGAACTTGCAGTGGGAGGGGGAGGATCTCATCATCATGGTCCATGTAGGTACTAACGACATAGGTAGGATAAGGAAGGAGGTTCTGCCTAGTCAACATGAGGAGCTAGGTACCAAATTAAGAAACAGAACCTCAAAGGTAATAATCTCTGGATTATTACCTGAGCCACGTGCAAATTGGCATCGGGAAAATAAGATTAGAGAGATGAATGCATGGCTCAAAGACTGTTGTGGGAGAAGCGGGTTCATGCTCATAGGAACTGGCACCAGTACTGGGGAAAGTGGGGGCTGTACCGTTAGGACGGTCTACACCTGAACCTTGCTGGGATGACTGTTCTTGCGAAGCATATAACTAGGGAAGTAGACAGGGCTTTAAACTAAACAGAGGGGATGGTGAGAGATCAAGCTCGGGTAGATGTAGCAAATCAAGGGGTAGATTCAAGACAGGAGAGTGCTTTGGACTTGATTTTCCCGGCACATTTCTCATTAGAAACATCAAACTTTATTTACAGGCTGCAGCAGCAGTTACATGCTTCCATCAAGCTCCACCACTAGAAGAAGAACTCCCACTCTAAGGTTCCCCACACTTAAAGCTGATTCGTTCACACTGTCATGTGATACTGTACAACACAATAAGTCTTAAAGCTACAGTCACAGCGCTCCTTAAAGCTACAATTACTACATTCCACCCCCTTTAAATTTTTTGTACAGATTGTATTCACAAGAACATCTACCTTCATGACATTGCAAATATATATACGGGTCATAGAATTATAAGTTCAGTCTCTCAGGTGGTTTCCTAATACAAGTGAAACATTGTAGCTCCACGACTTTTGAATCTCATTATCT
The DNA here is from genome assembly GCF_964194155.1 of Cetorhinus maximus. Taxonomy (NCBI): domain Eukaryota; kingdom Metazoa; phylum Chordata; class Chondrichthyes; order Lamniformes; family Cetorhinidae; genus Cetorhinus; species Cetorhinus maximus. The sequence continues at coordinate 112,088,611 of NC_135879.1, read as the reverse complement.
GGAACCGCAGCAACATCAGGCACCTCTTTAGGCACAGGCAGTTCAGTGTTATCTGCTACAACAGAGGCATCTGGTATGTCTATCCTTTGTTGAACAGGGACCACGGGTTCTACATTGATTAAAGGTGGAACACCATTTTGTTGAGGTATCTTCCTTCTTCTCAAATGGTCCACCTGTTTGTAGGTGATCCGGCCCTCCACTTCTATGTGGTACAACAAGGGTCCAGTCACAGAAACAATTATACCAAGTAAGCAACCTTATCCACCACCAAAGTTTCATACGTTTACTGCTTCACCAACAGTAAATTCTCACTCACAACTATGCAAATTATGAGGCACTTTTTGGTTCCTTTGACTTTTCTCCACCTTCCCCTTGAAATTGGGAAGAACCAGGCTTAATCTCGTTCAAAGGCATCACTTCATAATTAACTCTGAAGGTGTTGAACCTGTGATAGTGTGGGGGGTTTTGTTCTATAGTGAAACGGGAAACGTGAAAGTTTAGTCTTCAATGATCTTCCTGATAATTTTTCATCCCAGCTTTAAAAGTCTGTACTGCTCTCTCAGCTAATCTGTTAGACAATGGATGATATGGTGTCGTCTTTATGTATTTGATGCCATTTAGGCTCACAAATCTTTGAAATTCAGCGCTAGTAAATGCTAGTAAAATCATCTGAGATGATTACTTCTGGCAATCCATGTATAGAAAAGCTTTGGTGTAACTTTTCTATTGTCGCACCTGACGTTGGCGACCTAACCTCGTACATTGCTAGCCATTTGGAATGTGCGTCAATTATTAGTAAGAACATGGTGCCTAGAAAAGGACCTAGATAATCACCCAGGGCCTGCCAGGCCATTCCTATGGGTGTAGTGGGACCTCAACAGGTAACTTCTGTAGTTGTTGGCATTGTATACAGTGTTTAACCACCTTCTCGATATCACTGTCCTTGCCCAGCCACTAAATGTAACTTCACATGATCATCTTCATTCTTGAGATTCCCAGATGTGCGCTGTGCAACGCTGCTAAGAGTGGTTCCCTTCCTTGTGAAGGAACAACTACGCACACACCCCATAACAGGATACCATCCTGACTACTCAATTCATTCCTTCAAGTGAAGAATGGTTTCAATTCACCAGGGACTGGTTCCTGGCACCATCCCTTTCAACGCTTGGTCTCTTACTTTAGACAGGGCTGGATTACGATTCACCCAGTTTCTTATCTGCCTTGCACAGACTGGTGAGGAGTCCAGGAAATTCATCACTAATATGATCTCTTGGGGAATTGGGGCATGTTCATTGCTCTCCTGTAAAGGAAGGCAACTTAGGGCATCAGCATTGACTATATGCAACCCTGGTCTGTGCACAAAAGTGTATTCATATGCAAATAAAATTAGAGCCCATCTTTGAATTTGTGCAGAAGCTATGGGAGGGACAGCTTTTTCTTCACTGATTATACACAAGAGCAGTTTGTGGTCAGAAACTATTGTAAAATGTCAGCCATGTACATATTGATGGAATTTTTTAATTCAGAAAATAATCAATAATTCTTCTCTTTCAAATTGCGAGTACCCTTTATCGGCCATGGAAAGAGTCCTGGACGCATAGCCTATCGTCCTTTCTGAACCATCGTCTATCTTGTGCGATAATACCGCTCCCACGCTATGGAGGACGCGTCACAGGTTAGTACCATTCCTTTGCCAGGTCGTAGTGTATTAGAAAGTTTGAAGAGTGCAAGAGTTGTTTAACTTTCATGAAGGCTTCTTTGTGGGGTGACTTCCAAACCCAACACTGGTTTTCTTTAATAATGAGTGTAGAGGGGCTAGGACCATTGATAAGTTGGATAGGAATCAATCATAGTATTAATCATATATAAGAATGGCTTGAGTTCAGAGACATTTTTAGGTGAAGGAGTCTCCTTAATTGCTTTAACTTTTTCTTCTACTGGGTGTAACCCTTGGGCACCACCCAATGGCCCAAATAAACAATTTTGCTTGCCTGAAAGGTGAATTTTTAATTTTTTAAGCACACCCTTGCTTCCAAAAATCATTTCAAGACTCCTCCAAATTAGCCAAGTGTTCAGCTTCCATGAACCCTGTCATTAGGATGTAATCCAGGTAGACCACGGCTTGAGGTAGTCCTTGTAGCAAGCTCTCCATCGTCCTCTGGAAAATCACACAGGCCAAAGAAACACTGAAGGGCCGACGTGTGTATTGATATAACCCTTGGTGGGTGTTTATGGTCACAAACTCTCTGGAGGTATCATCCAGTTCCAGCTGTTGATATACGTGACTCATATCTAGTTTAGTATAAGTTGTTCCTCCTGCTAATTTAGCATAGAGATCCTCAATCTTGGAGATAGAATATTTGTCCAATTTGGCAGCTTTGCTTACTGTTAGCTTATAGTCCCCACAGATCCAGATGGCCTGATCTGGTTTTAAGACAGGGACTATAGGTGCTGCACACCCTGAGAATTGAACAGGCTGTATGACCCCAGCCTCTCTAAACAGTTCAATTCGGTGGCAACCTTCTCCCTCAGAGCATATGGCACCGGCCTTGCTTTAAAGAAATGAGGAGTTGCTTCCAAGACAATGTGGATCTTAGTCTTTGATTCTCCCCTGTTCATGTTGAAAAAATCGTGTCATTTTTCTTTAGAAGCTCTGGCAGTTCTCCTACTCGTAGCTGGAAAATTTCAGACCAATTTAGTTTAACTTATTTCAACCAATCATGACCTAGAAAGCTTGGTCCTTTGCCTTCTACTACCATCACTGGGAGCTGTGCTGTTTGGTGCTTATAATAAACAGGTACAGTGATAATACCCTTCACTTGGATAGCTTCGCCAGTATAAGTTTTCATGTTGGTTGAAGTCTGCTCCAAATTCAATTGTTGAGTACCCTTGTTTAAATATTTGAAGGTGTGCTCTCCCACTACAGTGGTTGAAGCACCAGTGTCCACTTCCATCATTAAAGGTTTCCCATTTACCTGCAGAGTAACAGTGATTGGCTTTGTCTTCCCGACTTTTACATTAAATAGGGAGCAGATATCAGAATTGGAGGTTCCTGTACTTCGATTAACTTGGTTTGCCGCCTGGGAGTCTGTCTCAATCTTGCTTTATAATGCTTCAGTATGTGCCCTTACGACAATTACGACAGAGAGCAAAATAGTAATATACAAAATGAGGGTAATAGAATAGCAGGAAGAGACAGAGAGATAAAACCTAAGAATACACCAATAGTCAAGACTAGGTGTTACAAAGATAACAAAAAGACAAAACTAAAGGCTCTGTACCTCAATGCGCATAGCATTCATAACAAAGTAAATGAATTTATAGCGCACATTGAAGTAAATAAATATGATCTAATAGCCATTATGGATACGTGGCTGCACAATGAAAAGGACTGGGTCCCGAATATTGAGGGGCATATGACATTCAAGAAAAATAGGAAGCTAGGTAAAGGTGGAGGGATGGCACAGTTGATCAAGGATGGCATTGGTGCAATAGTTAGAGATAACTTTGGTTCAGGAGATCAGGATGTAGAATCTGTTTGGGTGGAGATGAGGAATAGTAGGGGAAAGAAGTCACTATTGGGAGTGGTCTACAGGCCCCCTAACAGAAACCACAATGTAAGACAAAGTATACAATATTGGATGCTTGTGATAAAGGATAGGCAATAATCATGGGTGATTTTACTCTATATATAAACTAGAAAATTCAGATTGGCAGTAGTAGCCCGGATAAGATGTACATAGAATGCTTTTGAGATAGTTTCTTAGAGCAGTATGTTCTGGAACCAACCAGAGAGCAGGTTATATTGGACCTTGTATTGTGTAATATGACAGGATTAATTAATGACCTCAGAGTGAAAGCACCCCTAGGTATCAGTGACCACAATATGATTGAATTTTACAGCCAGTTTGAAAGGGAGAAGAGTAGGTCTAAGACTAGTATTTTAAACTTAAATAAGGGCAACTATGTGGGGATGAAAGCTGAGCTACCTGAAGTTAACTGGGATACTAGGCCAGGGGGTAGATCAATAGAGAAGCAGTGGCAGACATTTAAGAGAATATTTCAGAATACTCAGAATATGTATATTCCTACTATAAAGAAAAATTCTAAGGGGAGGGATCACCATCCATGGTTAAATAAAAAAGTTAAGGAAAGCATCAAACTTAAGGAAAAAGAATATAACTGCACAAAGATGAGTGGAAGTTCAGATGATTGGTCACAATATAAAGAATGGCAGAGATTGACTAAAAGGTTAATCAAGAAAAAGAAATTAGAGTATGAGAGGAAGCTAGCTAGAAATGTATAAACAGATAGCAAGGGTTTTTTCATGTATTTGAAAAGGAAGAGAATAAGTAACGTGAGTGTTGGTCCTCTAGAGAGTGAGAACGGGGAGTTAATAGTAGATAATAAGAAAATGGCGGACGAAATAGACAAATGTTTTGCTTCTGTCTTCATTATAGAGGATGCAAAAAACATTCCTGTAATAGCTGTAAATCAAGAGATGGAAGGGAGAAGGGAACTTGATGAAATTACAATCACTAGGGAAGCGATATAGAGCAAACTGATGGAGCTGCAGATTGACAAGTCTCCAGCTCCAGGTGGACTTCATCCTAGAGTCTTAAAAGAGGTGGCAAATGAGGTAGTATGTGTTTAGATGTTAATTTTCCAAAATTCACTATATTCTGGAAAGGTTCACTCAGACTAGAAAGTAGCAAATATAACCACTCTGTTCAAGAAGGAGGGAGGCAGAAAACAGGAAACTATAGACCAGTTAGCTTGACATCTGTTCTGGGGAAGGTGTTAGAGTCAATCATTAAAGATGTTATAGCTTAGGGCACTTAGAGAAACTCAAGTTAATCAAAGAATCAGCATGATTTTGTGAAAGGAAAATCATGTTAACCAATTTATTGAAGTTCCTTGAAGGAGTGACATGTGCCGTGGATAAAGGGGAGCCTGTAGATGTACTGTACTTGGATTTCCAGAAGGCATTTGATAAGTGCCACATCAAAGATTATTACAGAAAATAATAGTGCATGGTGTAGGGGATAACATGTTAGCATGGATAGAAGATTGACTGGCTGGCAGAAAATAGAGAGTATGCAGTATAGAGCGATGAGTGGGGTCCCACATGGGTCTGTGCTGGACCCTCAACTTATTACAATTTATATCAATGACTTAGATGAGGGGAGTGAAGGCATGGTAGATAAATTTGCAGACGACACAAAGATAGGTAGGAAAGTATGTTGTGAAGAGGACACAAAGAGGCTGCAGATGGATATAGATAGTTTGAATGAGTGGGCAAATTCTGGCAGAGGGAGTATAATGTGGGAAAATGTGAAGTTGTTCACTTTGGCAGGAAGAATAAAAAAGCAGAGTATTAATTAAATGGAGAATGGCTGCTGAATTCTGAGATGCAAAGGGATCTGGGTGTTTTAGTGCATGAGTCACAAAATGTTAGTATGCAGGTTACAACAAGTAATTAAGAAGGCTAATGTAAAGCTAGCCTTTATTATGAGAGGAATTAAACATAAAGGTAAGGATGTTATGCTTCAGTTATACAGGGCATTGGTGAGACTGCACCTCAAATTTGTGCAATTTTGGTCTCCCTATATAAAGAAGGATGTGAATGCATTGGAGGTGGTTCAGAGGAGGTTTACTAGATTGATACCTGGAATGGGTGGGTTGTCTTATGAGGAAAGACCAAATACCCTGGCTCACTACGACCCAACTACAAGCACAGTGAATGCCTCGTCAACAGGGCTAGGGGCAGTTCTGTTCCAAGAGCTGGATACATAACGAACATATGAAATAAGAGCAGAAGTAGGCCATTCAGCCCCTTGAGCCTGCTCCTCCATTCAATGAGATCATGGCTGTTTGTGTTTCAAATCCCACATTCCCATCTATCCCTGATGGGCTTGTTTCTATTGGAGTTTAGAAGAGTGAGGGGTGACTTGATTGAAGTATATAAGATCCTGAACAGTATTGACAAGATGGACCTGGAAAGGATGTTTCCTCTTGTGGGTGAGTCAAGAACTAGGGGGAACTGTTTTATAATTAGGGGTCACCTAGGACAGAGATGAGGAGAATTTTTTTCTCTCAGAGGGTTGTGTAAATTTGGGACTTTCTGCCTCAGAAGATCGTGGAGATGGGGTCATTGAATATTTTTAAGGCAGAGGTAGACAGACTCTTGTTAGGCAAGTGAATCAAAGGTTATCGGGGGTAGATGGGAATGTGGATTTTGAAACACAAACATATCAGCCGTGATCTCATTGAATGGGGGAACAGGTTCGAGGGGCTGAATAGCCTACTTCTGCTCCTATTTCATATGTCCGTATGGATCCAGCTCTTGGAACAGAACTGCCCCCAATGGCTGTTGACGAGCCATTCACTGTGATTGTAGTTCGCAGGGATGGGTCGTGGTGAGCCAGGATATTTGGTGAGAGCAGCATGCCTGTGATCTAATGGAATGCTTGCTCTTAGTCTGCACTCCAGCACCATGCTTAGGGCTTTTTGAGAAAGTGTCGGAGACTCTGTGACCTGAACCATGTTGGCCAGAAATTTCATCAACTGGTTCATCATGTCCAGGGATCCTTGGAGGTCTAGAATGGACGATGGGGTTGGAAACTCAATAACTGCCTTTGTTGTGTGTGGTCCATCTTGATGCTTTTGCTGCACACAAAATGACCCAAGAACCAAATGGAGATCTTAGAAAGCTCACACTTATCATTCAGCGTCAATCCTGCTTCCTGAAAGCATTTAAAGACAGCTGTGGGTCTGTTCTAATGTTTCTTGACAGTTGGAACATGGACAAGGACATCATCCACATGGCAGATGACTCCTTTCAGGCCTTGTAAAATGGCCGACATTGTGCACTGAAAAATCTCAGGTGCTGAGGTAATGCCAAAGGGAAAACGGTTGAAGCAGAATCTGCCAAATGTGGTGATAAAAGTTGTCAGCAATTTAGATTTCTCGTCTAACAGAACCTGCCAGAAGCCCCTGTTGGCCTCAAGTTTTGAGAACGTTGTGCTCTTGGAGAGTTTGGTCAAGCTGTCGTCCACCGAGGACATCGGGTGGAATTCCCTCGCCACTGACTTGTTGACTTGTGTCAAGTCTACACAGGTCCGAATGGACCTATTTGACTTCGGGAATACCATTCTGTCAGCTGAGTGACCGAGGGAGATGATCCCCATCTTGGTCATCTCATCAAGTTGCTGCTGTATTTGCTAAATAAACAGGTGCGGTATTTTTCATGACGTAAACAAGTTTGGCATTGTTTCTCAGTCTTATGCTGTATGCAGTCTTCAGTCGCCCCAGTTCTGTGAAAAGTTTTGGAAAATCCTTTTAAAAATCGGAACCAAATCTTTGCTGATTAATCTCGTCGATCTTTTGGGTGATGTTGAGGCCAACATGGGCTTTCCTGTTCAGGAGAGAAAATTCTTGATTGTGGAGCACATATAAACGGGATTTTCCATGCCTGCTGGCATCGTGTGTGAGCGGACAATATGGCAGGAAATCAGTTTCACAACGTCGTGTAACAAGTTTGTGATCACCCGCTCAGGCCATCAATGGTGGACCGCGTTTCCCACTGTCGGACGTCGGGAACCTCATTGTAATACATATGCATATCATTATAAGACCAGTCGGCCAGAATCATCCCCCCTGCCCATGTCAGAGGCAAAACACGCTGGTGCAGAACACAACTTGACAACTGTGACATGCAGAACTCGGGACTTACCACAAAGGCCTTGGTCACATCACGGACATCCGAGGTGGAGAAGATGCTGGAGCCCGACTGCAACAGCACACTGGAGGAAGGTCTATGGCATGCTGGGTGAATTCTCATGGGCACGGCTCTGCTGCAAAGCAGCTCATGGAAGGTGGAAGGTCACCATTGAGGGTTTACTGACAACGGATGATCTTCAAGGCGGTGGAGAGGAAGGTTCAGCTGCGTTTGGGAGAGGAAGTTGTACCGGGGAGTGGGAGAGGAAGATCTAGAATTGACTGGGAGAGGAAGAGTTGTCGGCGGCGGTGGGTGGGGTCGATGAGATTGTTGGGGGACCAAAGGTGTCGGGGGGTTTGAGGTTGGGAGGGGGGAACAAAGGTGTCAGTGGGGGGGAGGTTGGGATAGGAGGAATGAAGGTGTTGGGGTGGAGGCTGGGGAGGGAACAAAGTTGTTGGGGATGAGGTTGGGAGGCAGCAAGGGGGGAGGAGGGGGTAATGGGGGAGAAGACAGCAACTGGGGATGTAGGTGTAAGGGGGGGTGGAAGGTGTAAGGGAAGGAGTTCGGAGGGGGGAAGGAGTCCAGGGGTAGGAAGGCATGCAGAGAGTGGGGGGAATAAGGGGAGTGGAAATGTGGGGGGCAGTCTGGTTGTTTTGTGGGGGGGGGTGGTGGGCAGTCTGGGGAGGGGCAGTCTAGAGCATGGAAGGACGAATAGGGGGAGAATCCAGTGGTGGGAAGGAGCTCTGGGCTCTGGGGGGGAAGGAGTTCCAAGGAGGGAAGGGGTTTCAAGGGGGAAGAGGTCTGGAGGAGGGCCGTCCAGGTAAATGTGCAAGGGAGAGCTCTGATGAGCCGATGATTGCCTCCTGGAGAGGGAACTGAGGCCGGGCATGGTACGAGGGAATGGTGAAAATCACAGAGGGCAGAATGAGGCGGTAGGGAGGGAGGGTGAGGGTTGAACGGTATGGGTAGAATGGATGGTGAGAGTAGTTGGTGGAGACTCAGATGCAGACACTGACCCTGGGGGTGGGAAGGAGGAGGTCGGGGAGGTTAATATGGATGGGGGTGGGATTTTTGGGAAGGAAGGGAACATGCACGTTCACCTGGACATCCCCAAAGATAAAGGGTTGTGGCTGGCAGGTCACAGAGAGGAGGTGGAAGGTGGTGCCTGGGGGGTCAATAGTGATGGGTGAAAGGAAATGGGTGACTGGGGGAGGGGAAAACATGGGGAAGTTCAAGAAAAACTGTAGCACTACCATGCTGGCTCAATCGAAAGTGAAACGAGAGTTGTGGTGGGCGGAGATTCAGGTCAGTTCAAATGGACAACTGAAAGCGAACCCCAGCAGGCAGCATTGAAAATGCTCAGGATATTGAGATGAGTGTGATGGAGGAAGGATGCGCGTGCATGGGTGAGTGTTTACACGAAGCTCCAAGGGGCCCTGCCACACACACATTTCTCCCTCCAGAAAGGCTTGTGGTCCGGCTGCATGCAGCTGAACTGCTAGAATGGAGGAAGTGTGGGGGGGGTTGTTGAAGGCAATTAGCTAGGGATGCAGTGGGAGGACTCTCCAAGCTTGTCAATGAAGTTGAAAGGCACCATTACATATTATTCAATGAAAGTGAATATATTTCCAGATTGTAAAGTGACAAAGTGCGTTCACCCATGCAACCAAACGTGATCAGAATTTCTTAACCTTTCAACGCCTCAGATTTCTAGGTGCTGCCCTGACATCTGCAGCAGGGGTGGAGATGTGCAATGTTTGGTCCTGTTGCCTCTGATGCCTTTGGTGTGCATCCTCTGGACAGTCGAGGTCCTGGGCGCCCTGGCTTGCTTTGGCTGTCCTGTGGGCCAATTGCTTCCTCTGTGGTGACAGAGGATGAGGTTGAGGGAATCACAGGCAAAGAGGACTCAGGGGGAGAAGACACCCTCTGAGATTCCTGACTGGATGACCCAGGGGTGTCCTCCTCCCTTCGGGTGTCTGAGGTCCCCAGCCTGACACCTTGAGGGGAAGGAGCGCCTGTGGCGATGTTGAAGTGCCCCATTTCCCTCTCACGTCACCGCTGCAGGAACTCACCCATGGCTCCATTGATGGAGTGCAGGTCTGCACGTATCTCCATGTTCTGCTGGGCCAGGGTCTCCATGCAATCCACCATCCTCCCCAAGGAGACATTTCTATGCACACATGTGGGCACCACTTCATCGGAGAGCAGGCAGGCACACTCCTCCAACTTGCGTGCCACTCTGTTGATTGTTTCCAACAGCTCTGTGTGATGTTCCACCACCTTCTGCTGACTCTCCAGGATGAGTTGGAAGGCCAAATCCAGAGGCTCGTCATGTGACTCGGACCTCACAGATGCCTCTGCCCCAGCAATCCTCTGAGTGCCGGGCAGCTCGGCTGAACCTGCCTCCTCCTGCTGTGGACATGTGTTCGTGCCGTGACCACCAGATTGTGAAGTTGAGCCTGCTCTAGATCTAGGTCCCACCGAGGTGTGTGTCTCTTCACTGGTGGAGGGTGTGGGTAAGCTCTCTGATGGATCTTCCAGGCTGCTTATTTCCAGCTCTTCGATGGAGGAGGTGTCCACTTGGCTGGGGGTGAGAACGTGGCTGGGGCTGAGGGACTGACTGGCTGAGGGTGTCGGTCACTTGGCAGAGCTCCCTTTGAACCAAAGTAGAGATAATTAGTGCATGGCAGCAGAGTCAAAAGCAGGAGAGAGAGCACTCATGGTTGTGTTGAAAAAGGGATGATATGGTGCAGGATCCTCATGTGGGTGTTTGCCGCTGACCTCACCGTCGCTGCAGGCACAGTCCACATCCTCACCAGTCAGCGCGATGGCACACTCCTTAAAATTAATGAGGGGCGTAATGTGTGGCCCACCCCCGGTCTGTGACCTCTCTCTGCTCCTCTGAGCCAGCTTCTCCTGCATGTAAACAGATGGAGAGATTATGAGTAGGGCATAATGACACTGCATGGAATGTTTGTGAGGTGAACGGAGACATGGACAGGATGAGGCCGCGAGCTTCAGAGGATATTAGCCTGATGGAGATGTGAGGGTGTGTGTGAGAGTTAGTGGTGTTGTCCCTTGAGGTGTGAGATCCTGTGAATGTGGGACGGGTTTGTGAGTGTGATGAGAGTGATGAGAAGAATGAATAACCTTGGCGGAATGGATGAGATCATTCACCTGCTTTTGGCACTGGGTGGCTGTCCTCTTTTGCAGGGCATTGGCGCTGACCACCGCTGTCACCGCCTCACATGCTCGATTGCTGACCTGCTTGCTGGTTTTTGCCAAGCGCTAGGGTAGAGGATAGAGGACATCACGACAAGCCTCCACTATTTTCAAAAGGCACTGGAGAGACATGTCATTTAAACTGGAAGAGGGATCCAAGGGAGGACAGAGAGTGGCGTCAGGTGCAAGGAGTTGTGAAACGGGAAGGGCCTGGTGTCCTGACAGTGGTGCGGGATGTGAAAGGGTGATACTAAAGGTAAGAAAATGAGGGGCCTAAAGACCAGTGTCAGTACTATCCAAATGTGGATCCTTCTCAGGGTGTTGGCTGGCAGAGTCCTTACAGGACTTTGAGTTCAAATACAACATTTCAGTTATCCCCTCTAAGAGTGATCTCGGACAATGCCCTTTACAATAGGCCAGCTGAATCTGCAAGTTCAGCCATGTACCATAGAGTGGTGAGTCATGGTGGACACTAACATGAACATTTAATAAATAGTGAATGCAGAAGCACAACCGTAATTGTTTCTTGCACAAATAAGGAAATGTCCCCAATTCCCCTGTAACCATCAATGTGTGCCAACCATGAGGCGTGTCGGGACATTTAGCTCTCTGACTAAGCTAGTCTTAACAAATAATGATGATGCACATGTATATAAAGCAAAACCATTGTAATGTGAAATATTTACAAGTGAAATGTAATTTTGAAAAACACCCATGCCACCTTTGTGCTCTCAAATCTTATGCTAATGGCAATGTACTTGGGCAACAAAGTTGTGGATGTGGTACAGAGCCTCCCTGTTTGACCAGGAGACTCTAGGCCGCCTGTAGAAGCAGCATTGTTAGCTGATGGCTAATATTGGTTTTCACCAATGAAAAACTTCTCCCAAATTGCACGTTTTCTATGCATGCCACTGGCAATTAGAATTTTAATTGTAGCCATGTGAGAAAAGGCAAAAAGAGAGAAAGTAGGAGTGATGCAAGGCTCCAGTTACGTCAGAAATGACAAAATCATTGACAAAAGCCCAGTCAATGAAACTAAAATGCACCTGTCAAACTCAGCCAAGTGCCAGTCTCTATGAACTAATTTCCATTTAATAGCAAGAGATGCCAGCCAACAGATGAGTAAAGCAGAGTTAGCCCAATCTAACTGCAGATTCAACTGGTTTTATCTCCTCAGGTGTCATCTCACTCCCTTTTAAAGCTGCCATCATCATCCTGTTGGAATAATGGACTGCTGCTTGGTGGCAGTAGGGAACAGAATGGAAAGGAATCTATGTACAGGCTTCCAGACCCTGGGGCTCAGCATGCAGGCTGCTATTTCTGAGGGTTTTCAGGGTCTGAAAGCTGCCATTAGCCACAAGGCCCTGTTAATCAGCGAGGGCATAAATTCAGGACCCAGTGGAACGGTGATGGCTAGAGTCAACTGGTTTGATATTGCTTTTTCATAAGGGAGCAACGTGCGTTAGGCATCATGTTAGTGAAACATAGAAGGTGATGCCAATCTGCTCAGAAACAGGCCAGCACCCTGTTCTCTCCTAAGGGCAAGCTGCTGTGAGTCTTTTGTAACACGGAAGCAACTAACTACTTTTTGTGAGACTAGCCTTCAGATTGCACCTCAGAGAAACATAATGATAAAGAAAGTCATGATAAGGGAAGTGCAATGTCAAAGTAAAAAATTGGTCTCTGCTCACTTTGGAACTTATTACACTAAAAGAGAATGTGCACTTGTGCTGTGCTCTCTTTTTCATGGAGTTAAAGTCATACAGGAAAAAGTCCACTTATTTTGTGTCAGGTCAGGTTTTCGGTCAGGTGACAATTATTAGAATAGTCATTTAGGACAGGGGTTCGCAACTGAGTTCTGTGGCCTTCTAGGTGTTCGCAAGAACATTTCAAGGAGTCCACCAAAAGTAATTATAAGTTTTAGATTGTCATTTGTAAATGGAAAATCCTAGCCACTATTGCTGGAATCGGTAACACAATGCCTTTGTCTCTCCTTGGCTACAGGAAGTATTTTTCTTTAGAAAACTTACCAAACTCCTTTAAGGAGGCAATTGAAAGTGATTTTTCAAGGCCCATCCACTTTTACGGTTGGCGGACGGGCCAATCAGCCAGGTGGCCTTTACATTTTTGTTCAAACCTCATTTCAGGGCGGGATGAAATCTCCGTGGGGAAATAAAATAAGAAGAGATATCTGGGGACTGGTTTTTTATGAAGGACGCTTTCAGATGCTTGATTGTGCTGCACGGACATATTTTTGCAGCGTTTTTGTTGTTTTGTCTATTGTGTGGAGGTCTGCAGCTTCCTGGGCAACTGTCTGCCTTCAGGGAGCTCACTGGAAGCCTTCACCAGCACCCGCAGTGACTTCAGCGCCCGCCCTCTTCCCGCCCCCACTGGCAGTGCTGAGTCTTTCTCAGCCCGCGTTTCATGCTGGCTGGCCATTAATTGGCCAATCAGCGTGAAATCGCGGTCAGGGGCCCGTTTCCCGTCCACTCACAGGCCCGCTGATCGCGCACACCTAATGAGCAAAAAGTTCAGGCCCTATATTTCCTCAGTAATCTTTCTTAATCACCAGAAATATCCACAACAAAGCCATTCAAATTGCTTTTGATACTTAAGTACAAGCCTTTCCCTATTTTCCCCTGCATGCTACATTTACTCTACCTTTAAGTTTTTCAAAACCCAACTACTGCTACGTTTACAAACAGATAAGGGTTGGATTATTTGTAACCCCTCTAAGATGTGCTTTTAATATCTGGCTGTTATAATCAAACATTTTCTTCAGAAGAGAAAATTGCTCTTTTGCCTCATGCAATTTGTTACCTACCATTTCCACACTGTTAATTTGTGTTCGGTCATCTTTGATCACAAGTTTAATTGGCCCAGATCTTACGAGGAATGCCAACCATCCTTGGATTGCTGCTGTGCTTGAAATTTCCACCTCCTCAATGCTGCTCCGCATTTCTTGCTGGGTCTTCTGAGCCCAGCTTTCCCAGGAATGCAGAGTGCAGCGTCCCTCTGAGAGCTCCGTCACAGCGCTGTAGAGTCAGAGGGAAGACACATCACTAGTTGCTGTATGATAAGTTTAACATCCAGTGTCAATGTTAGTGATTGGGTGAATGGATGAGTGGACGAATGAGTGAATGGGTAGGGTGGTAGGGTCGTGGCTGGAGTAAGTGGGTAAGTAGGTAGAGTAGGTGAGGGTAAGTGGGTAGGGTGGCAGGTGGTGAGGTAAGTGGGTAGGATGGTAGGTGGGTGAGGTGGCAGGTGGGTGAGATAGGTAGGTGGGTTGAGGATAACCAGGTCGGGTCAGGAGGGTAATCAGGTGGTCAGAGGGGGAGTGTGGTTGGGAGGGGTAGTTGGGTTGAGTCAGGAATAGTCAAGAGGTTGGGGATTGGTCAGGAGGTAGTCGGGGGTCAGAAGGTGGTTGGGTGGTTGGTGGGTAGAGGACTGGGGTCGGAGGGGTAGTCAGGAGTTCGGGGGGTGGGCAGTAGTCGGGTGATCGGGGAGGTAGTCAGGAGGGTTGGTGAGATGGGGTGACAGGGAGATCCAGTTGTGTAGTTACCCAGGAGTTAGATTAGGCTTCTCTGTCTAACATTTCCTGGGTAACTATCCAGGGAAGTAAATCAGAACTGTCTGAAGCCTCTGACACTAACTTAGAGTTGGAGACTTTTGTTGAGAGTCCTGGGAGCATGGGAATTGCTCACCGAGGCCCCAGTGTGCATCTCTGGTCATACATCTGATCTCTGACAATCCGGAGACCGGAATATTTGGGCCATTGTTTTATTACTGCTAACTTTTATTTTATTTTACGAATCTGGACATTGTGTCAGAATTTACCTTTGCAAGAAATAGAAACTCAATGCAGTGAGCAAACTGAACAGATGCCTGGATGAGTGTGACTCCCACAACATTCAAGGAGCTCAACACCATCTAGGACAAAGCAGTCCACCTGATTGGCACCCCATCCAACACTTAAACATTCTCTCCCTCCACCACCAACACACAGTGGCAGCAGTGTGTACCATACACAAGATGCACTGTCACAACTCACCAAGGTTCATTCAACAGCACTTTCCAAATCTGTGACCCCTACTACCTAGAAGTACAAGGGCATGGGAACACCACCAACAGCAAGTTCCCCTCCACGTCACAAACCATCCTGGTGTGGAATTATGTTGCCGTTTCTTCACTGTTACTGGATCAAAATCTCAGAACTCCCTTCTAACAGCACTGTGTATGAACCTGCACCAAATGGGCTGCAATGGTTCAAGAAGGCAGCTCACCACCAACTTCTCAAGCGCAATTAGGGACAGGCAAGAAATTCTGGCCTAGTCAGCAATGCCCATGAAAGAATAAATATAAATACCCATCTCTTATCTGTTAATGAATTTTAATTCTTATTTCTCCAAAGCCCAGCTCCAGTTTTATAAACATAATCCAGTTCAATTACTTGTTCTTTTTCCAGATTAAACAATCATTCACTCCCTTTATCTCTTTGGATTTTCACTTTAACTGCCTTCTGACCAATTAACATAAGCATCTTGTGCTGAGTTTGTATTTACAGTAAAATGTGTCCATTAAACAACAGTCGATGACATACAAAATATATGTAGGGAATTAATGCAGTGTGTAACTATTGGCACAAACAATAATAGATGCGACATAGGATTTCCTGGGTTTATGAGGAATCTATACAAATAATATTGAATTAGTTTGCTTTCATAGACTGGAGTGTATGTGTGTGTGTGTGGCCACGTGCACATGCATGTGTGCTTGCTTGTGTGCAGGCTTATTTGCAGGTTGGACATTTTTCAGCTTATCCTGCCTCTGATGCAGACGGCTTGGATGATTTGATGAGATGATAACTCAGTCATGTGGTTTTCGCCAGTTGAATGAACAGAATCTAAGCTGGTGGCATTAATCTGGAGCTCACTGGCATTGCACCAAGATGCAGGGCAGAATTTTCCATTTGTGAGACTAAGTGCAGTGGCAGGCGGTTTCGCTGGCGTCCACCCCACTGTTCAGAATGGCGGGAACTCACGCCCAATTCCGCGCTTAGAAACCCATTAATTAGGCCCAGGTGAGTATGAGACCAAATCACCTGACGGGTTGGGGGCTCATTCGTCCGCCCGTCATCAGCTGGCAGGGTCGGAGGTCCGAGCGCCATATTTAACCGCTATTCAAACACATACATCTCTTTCTCTCCAGCCCACCTGTCTCCAGGAAACCGTTACAGATATCTTCCACACACAAGAAGAAGGGCGTAAGCCTCAAGAAGGAGGCAGCACCCCACTTCACCCACCAGGCTCTCCAGGCCTTGATCAGAGGAGTATGGGCACACAGGATGTCCTGTATCCCAGGGATGGATCCAGGAAGCACACCAGCCTCACAGCTCTGCCCTGGGAGGCTGTTGCACTGGAGGTTGTCTCAGTTGGCAACCGTGCCCAAAATGCCTCCCAGTGCAGGAAGAGGATGAATGATCTCATCCACTCCGCCAGGGTAAGTCATCCTTCAACTCTCTCCAAGGTCAAACTTTCTTCAATCATCATGCATTTAAACAGCTACACTCTTCAGGGATCTCACAGAACCATTAGCGAGTGACTCATTCTCTCACGGAAACTTTCACAACACTCCATCCTCTGGCCCTCCTGGGGAGGGCCCACCACACACAGGGGGCATGGGTCTCACCCAACCTCTGCTCCATCCCTTCTCATCACATGCCTTTCTTTCGTCTTCATACAGGCCAAGCTGGCACACAACAGAAGGGAGAAAGTGCAGACTAGGAGAGGAACGGCCGACAGCATTGGCCTTAGTGAGTTCGAGGAGGCTGCAGCTGAGCTGGCTGGGGAGGACAGGGATCGCTGCTGTGGGGAAGTGGAGATCAGCCTCTCTCAGCAACCTAGTACGGATCACAGCTCCATCACTTCATCAAATCCTGACAATCACAGTGAGTCACGTGCCGTCTTATATAGCTCAAGTTTATCAACTGAAACTCTAGGCCGGGATGTTCCGACCCCATCGCGGGCGAGGCGGCCCCCCAGCCAGAAGTCGATTGACTTGCGGCAGGACCTTAAGATTGCTGCGGTGGGTGGGTGCAGGAAATCCTGCCCCTAGTCTCAGGCTGCAGCAGATTGACATTAAGCATGCAGGTGCAGCAGGCGGTAAAGAAGGCAAATGGTATGTTAGCCTTCATAGCGAGAAGATTCGAGTACAAGAACAGGGATGTCTTGCTGCAATTATACAGGGCCTTGGTGAAACCACACTTGGAATATTGTGTGCAGTTTTGGTCTCCTTATCTGAGGAAGGATGTTCTTGCTATAGAGGGAGTGCAGCAAAGGTTTACCCGACTGATTCCTGGGATGGCGGGACCGACATATGAGGAGAGACTGAGTCGGTTAGGATTATATTCGCTGGAGTTCAGAAGAATGAGGGAGGATCTCATAGAAACCTCTAAAATTCTAACAGGACTAGACAGGGTAGATGCAGGAAGGATGTTCCCGATGGTGGGGGAGTCCAGAACCAGGGGTCACAGTCTGAGGATATGGGGTAGACTATTTAGAACTGAGATGAAGAGAAATTTCTTCACCCAGAGAGCGATGAGCCTGTGGAATTTGCTACCACAGAAAGTAGTTGAGGCCAAAACATTGTATGTTTCCAAGAAGGAGTTAGATATAGCTCTTGGGGTGAAAGGGATCAAAGGATATGGGGAGAAAGCGGGAGTAGGCTATTGAGTTGGATGATTAGCCATGATCATAATGAATGGCGGAGCAGGCTCGACGGGCCGAATGGCCTACTCCTGCTCCTAATTTCTATGTTCCTATGTTCCTATGACATCCACAAGGCAGCCCAGCATAAGTCTGAGCCACCAGACCATGTTCGAAGTGGAAGCTCTGGAAGAACCATCACGGCACTTACACGCACCCTCCACCAGCGCAGAGACAGGCGCATTGGTGGGTCACAGCTGTAGATTAGGCTCGGGCTCACTTTCTGGGGAGCACCTCACAGACACATCCCCAGAACAGTCAGAAGCAGGGACAGCCCAGGTCTCCGACACTCGGAGGGCCGCTGGAGACCAGAGTCCTTCAGTCCGAGTCAGATAATGAGCCTCTGGATGCAGTCGCCAACTCAATGCTGGAGATACATCGACAGGCGGCGGAACATCAGGCAGAGATTCGACAGTCATTCAGTGGACTAGAGTGAATGATGGAGGAGTTTGTCTGTGTTCTGTCTGATGTCGTGGCTCCGATATGCAAACGCCTCGAGGTCACCATGGGAATGCTGGTAACCTTGGTCCAGTAGGTCTTTTCGGATTTGCACTCAGCCCTGCACTTCATGGCTACACACCCTGTTGGGCACCATCAAGATGCAGGCGAGATGGGGTCAAGACACCTTGACCTCCCTCCAGGTGCACCATCTCCTGCAGGAGTCAGGACGGGGCCCTTGGGCATCCACAGGGAGAATGACCATCAGCCGGACACCCCAGGGGCCTCTTCCCAGGACACTCCAAGGGTGTGCAGCCTCTCACAGTCCACTCCACTCCACTCCAGTCCCACCCGTCCACTCCAGCTTCTTAGGCCACCGACGGCACTTCTGCCCCTGAGCAGGTGACCCTTATCAGGCCAGGGCCCTCAAGGCCTCGGGCACCAGAGGACGTCTGCCAAGGTCATCACAGACATCAGGACGTAGCAGTCAACAGGCTGCCTCTGCTGTGGATGTCAGGGCTGCACCCAGGCATAGCAGTAGGTTTAAGAAAGTTAAGAAATTTTGATGTCACATTTGGGTAATGGGTGTGCTAGACCTGTAAAGAAATTGTACTTCTGTTAATACATTTAATGGTTATGTGAATGTTTTGGTCAACTGAAGGAGTTGTGATTTTGTATGTTGGGATCCACCTATGTCAAGGGTTAGTCATACTCCCACTCAGTGATAGTGTCCCACTGTGAGATTAAGATTTTTACGATGTCAACCTCAGTTGAACTAGTCTCCGTACCCTTGTGTCAGGGAGATGTGTTTAAATATTTATTGGAAATGTGTGATATAAGCGTTTCTAACTCTTCTTCCTCGAGAAACCCCACTGAGTGAGGGCAGCTCATCAGCATTGATATTCCAGCAGCTCAGTGGTAGTGGCAGAAAACAAGACATGCACAGGAGGAGGAGATCCCTAGGCATGTCCTCGTCTCATTTGGAGCAGTATTTGCATCATTAGATGGCGGAGAATGCTTGAAGTCTTCTCTCGCATTGCTCTCATTCCTCAATGGACTCTCAGTTCCCAGAGTGAGCGCAATAACGAGATACTGCAGACCAATGCAGTGATCATGGCCTGGTGATTCATGAGGCCAGAACGCGCAAGCGTGAATGCAGGACTCATTCTCGCTGTGAGCGTTTGGACATCCCGAGATGAAAGGGCATGGCACTGAGGGTTAGGAGAGATGTGGCTATATGCACTCCCTTAACTTTACTCTTCTTGGAACTTGCCAGGAATTAAAGTGTCACGGGTCTATCACCCACATCTTCCTTCCTCCATTGTGTCATCATGTTCATACTGACCCTCAGCAACCTCCTGAGGTTCCTGGGTCTCCTGATCTTCATCTTCCAGTGAGCTCTCATCCTCTGCCATTATCACTGTCTGGCAAGGGGCTCACCTCTTTGTAATTGCCAGATTGTGAAGGGCGTAACACACCGCGATGATGCGGGAAACCCTGTTGGGAGTGTTTTGGAATGAGCCACCTGAGCTCATCTGAAACATATTTTCAGAAGCCCTATGGTCTGCTCTATAAGGGAGCATGTGGAGCTGTGAGCAGCGTTGTACTTCTCCTCGGAATGACTTGAGGGTGACGCACTGGTGTCATCAGCCAACGTTTCAATCTTTTCCCCAAGCAGCCATCCCCCAGACGTTAATCGGCCCATGAAAATCTCAGGCACCTGACAGTGACTCAGGATGTAGGAGTCATGACAACTCCCAGGGTACTGTGTACAAATGTGCAGTATGTGCTTTCGGTGATCACACATCAGTTGTACACTGATGGAATGGTAGTCTTTGTGGTTTCTGAACATTAGGACCTGCTGTCATGGAGCCTGTATAGCCGGATGGGTGCAGTCTATTGCACCCTGCACTCTAGGGAAGCCTGAGATGGCAGTGAATTTCGCAGCCTGGTTATCTTTGTCCAGAGCAAACCTGACATAATGATGGGCCTTCCTGTAAAGAGCATCTGTGACCTCCTTTATGCATCGATGTGTTGCGGACTGAGAGATGCTGCATAGGTCCCCTGTTGATCCCTGGGAAGACCCGGGGGCAAAGAAATTGAGCACTGCAGTCACCTTCAAAGCCTTCGAATGTTCAAAGCCTTGATATATACCTGGAACCTCACACTGAGAAGGTCGAGCTCCTTCCTGTTTTCCAGCCTCCCCCAATAATACTGGATCACATAGTTGTTGTGGTGGACATTCCTACCCTCCCCTCTGAGCCCATCACTTATTATGTACTCATGCCCCATGTGGATCCCAACCCACCCCATCTGGAGGCTGTGTGAGGTGAACACACCCAGAAGAGCTTCACATACCTCCCCCCATCTCCCACCCCAACCACCCCTTTATTATGTGTTTCTAATCAACAGGCTGCAGATGCCTCCAGTCACCATTACCATTCCATCTGCAGCCCAGTACAGAGAGAGCCAAACCCAAGGTCTGTGACTGTGAGACAGCCCTGCACACTGAGCTGTGCTTTTTCCCTCTGGAGACACAGCCCTTAGTCCTCCCTGCAGCTGGAGTATACACCGTGCTCCCAGTGATTCCTCCTGCTGCACTCGCACTGCCCCCCTGGACTGCCTCCTATTTCTGATTACTGATTATCAGGTCCACAAAGCACCTGAACTTTCTGACTCCTTTCCATATTGCCACACAAGTGTCAGTACTCTGTGACTCCTAACTGTACTTCCTAGACCAAGGACTTGGACTTTCACAGAGTTCCCCTTTCCCCTAATGACTGAGGACTACAGTGTCCCCTCGAAAACCACCCCCCCAACCATCTGAGTCTTTGCACGACCCATCCCTCATGTGCAACACTAACAAGCCCCCTGCCCTTTCCTATTCCAGAGTCTGTGTGTATCCCCTTCCAGTCAAACACGTGTTATCCCTTTGACCCCCTTGAATGTCAGCGTTTCATGTTCCCTTGTTGGGCTCCAACTACCCCCCCCCCCCTCGGCCTACCCTCTACCTTC
Organism: Cetorhinus maximus; assembly: GCF_964194155.1. Classification (NCBI taxonomy): domain Eukaryota; kingdom Metazoa; phylum Chordata; class Chondrichthyes; order Lamniformes; family Cetorhinidae; genus Cetorhinus; species Cetorhinus maximus. The sequence continues at coordinate 112,067,452 of NC_135879.1, read as the reverse complement.
CATTCTTCCCCAATCCTCCTCCACCTCCTTGCCCCTCTGCCTTCCACTGTGCTCCCATTCCCCCCACACAGCCCTTGCACAGCCTTCTTTCCTCATTGCCCCTCTTGTGTTCGGCATCCCCACCCTCCCCTCACATCCCACTGCCGGTCAAAATGTTCGTTTCTGAAAGTGTACATCTGCCTGACTACCACAGCACAGTGGTGACCTTGTCCACAACGTTCTCAGCCATCGGGGGTAGAAGACCCCTGCACTCCCCAACCCCGGCTGTAGTGCTGGTCACTATCTGAAAGTGGAGGCCTGCATGAGTACCACAGCACAGTGGTGTTCCTCAGGACAATGCAGACCAAGAACAGGAGCAGACCAACCCTACAGCCCCAGCAGTGTGCCGTTCATTGCAACAAGACCGGCACAGCACTATGGCAGGTAGGCTATGTATGCTGCACTCATCTCGAAGTTACCAGCGAACTGAGGTCCGACTTGTGCACACCACCCCTTTTCAAACAGTTTCATATCAATAAGTTCTCCCACTGGCGTGACGTAAGATTGGAAGGCATCACAAGATTCTGACGAGCAGCTGTTTTAACGAGCATTGATGAGATGGTAATGATTGCAAATGGCGTTCACACCACCAGGGAGCGGGATAACCAACCCGCCATTAACCTGCCATCGGCGGAATCACAAACTACTTTCACGCAGGCGGCTTTCTGACTTTCTGACCGCTGCTGGATTCTCTGCTGCCGCCCGCCACGAAACACACAGTGGGAAGAATGGGAAATTCCACCCACAATAACACAACTTGGATATCTTGTCTGGTTTACGAACACTTTTTGAGCAAAGATATCAAGGCGATGATGTGATGTGGTTGATCGACAGTCGCTCACACAAGTCCTGGAACAGTTTTCCATTGTATTGTGGACTGTTGTCAGATACCACTTCTAAACTGGGGCACCAAAAGGACTAAAGATAGCATACTAAGTTGGGCACTGATGCACACTACATATCTCATAGCTTCTGCACAAAAGAGAGCTTTGAGTGATTGTCAGTCAGGAGCAGATAGTCTTTTCCCACTGTGAACAAATCTTTAGCTATCTTGGACCATGGTGATGATGATCTGTCATGCGGTATGCAGTTGGAGAAGTTCTTTCTGTTGCTTGAACACAGGTTGAACACAGATCTTTAATGGAGGCTTCTTGCACTACTGCTACATGTGCTGCCTGACTAAGATGGCTGCTGCATCACATGACATTGCATCACTTCCTGCAATGACATGATTATTTACATAATCATATATTTATATGAGTATACTTACATATCAGCAAGCACAATATTACGTTCTTCTATTCAACATAAACGTACAAATCACACGGCAAGGATTGGTGAAACAATAATGTAGGTTCTATATTTGAAGATAAGCATATATACAAATAATTTTAACTAGGAGGCTAACTATACATGTCTGACCTCAGCTGCTTCTGCTTGTAGACAGACTTCAAGGCCAATGGGACCAATATACCACATCCTGTCAAGGTGGTAGTGATTGGCAGCAGTTTAAGATAAATCCGCTAATGGTACATGAATCTCATACATACAGAGGGCAGAATTTTTTGCTGAGAGGAAGGGCGGCACCCAACCCGCTCAAGCGTAAAGTAGCACGTGATGACATCAGGTGAGTGTCCCGATGTCATCACGCACTCGCACGATCTTTCGGTCAGTGGGCGCGAGCGGGAGTCAGAGCCATGCCCGCCATTAATTTACGAGGCCAGTTAAGGCCATTAAAAAGGCAATTAAGCTAGATTTTACGCTGCCCATGTGATTTTGCACTTGTCACACAGGAAAAACAGGCAGGCAGGCAGCCGACAATTTGCTAAACCAAGGGCAGGATAAAAAGGGTCAGCAGAGTTGCCAGTGTGAATAGTGAGGATTTTTGGAGATAGTTTGCTACTGGTTACTTATTGGTACTTGGCAGCTTCATCTCTGTTTTGGGCTTCATTCTTAGCATTTCCAGGCTTAACTTCAGGATGTATTGGTGTCTCTGAGGTCCCCGGAGGATTCAGACCGTGTGGACCCTTCCAGGTATCAGACCACCTTCCGTTACCTGATTGTGGTCTCCGCTGGAGGCACCTCCTCCTCTGAGGAGGAAGAGAGGGGCAGAAGGGAGAGGAGGCCAGGTGTCCCAATGCAGCTTCCAGGGGAGAGACCTGTGGGAGGAGAGGCGCAGGTACAAGGGGCACAGGGACAACAGGTAGTCCAGGCGGAAGGGGCCACAGAAGACGCCACTATCCTGCTGCCAGGGTTTAGAGGCGGCGATGCAGCTACCTCAATATGACTGAGGTGCAATGCCAAAGGAGGCTCCGCCTCTCAAGGGAGACAGTGACCTCCATTTGCCAGATGCTTGGGGCTTAGATCAGCTCTGACTGTGTGGGTGGACACCCCATGCTAGTGGTGCTGAGGTCACAGTGGCCCTCAACTTCTATGCCTCTGTCTCTTTCTAAGGGTCAATGGGGGACCTGTGTGGAGTCTCCCAATCAGCTGACCAGTATTGCGTCAAATTGGTGAAAGAAACTCTGTTCAGGTGGGTACTGACATTTATTCTTTACCCTATGGATGAGGCCAGCCAGGCTCAGCGATCCAGAGGCTGTGCAGTGATTGCTGGGTTCCCTTGATGAACATGCAGATAGTGTGTGACCACAGGGTGCAGATGCAGAGTCTGTCCATGGTACCCAGGCAGCTCCCATGATGTTTACATCCTCAGACACTCCCAGGTGCCGAGGCTCTTCAGTGCCCCAGCCCGACTGGATGGATGGCTGCTGGTGACAAGGGCTATCTGTTGAAAAGGTGGCTTATGATGCCTCTCTGCCACCCAAAAACAGAGGCAGAGCAGCATTATAATAGGAGTCATGCCCCCACAAAGGTGGCGGTAGAGAGGGCCATAGGTCTTCTCAAGGTGCGCTTCCGATGCCTGGACCATTTGGGGGGAGCACTACAATATCCCCCAGAGAGGGTGTCACTGACAATGGTTGCATGCTGTGCTGTGCGCAATCTGGCACTGGCAAGAGGGGACCCACTGGAGGAAGAGGACCTTGACACAGCTGCACAGACCACAGATGGTGAGTCCAGTAGTGAGTCAGAAGAGGAGCCCGGTGAGGGAGAACGCTGAGGGCATGGAGGTAGGCCTCTGTAACCTTCAGGCAGGCAGGGACACCAGGGATGCCTTGATCAAACGCTTCTTCAGCAAGGCTGCCAAAGAGCTGCTTCTACCTCATGCCAGGGTTGCCAGTGCCAGTGACGGGGAGGGTAGTGGCATAGTGGTGCTGTCAGTGGGGTAATGTTCTGGGGACCTGGGTTTGAATCCCGCCATGGCAGGTGGTAGAATTTGAATCCAATAAAAATCCGGAATTAATGACGACCATGAAACCATTGCCGATTGTCATAAAAACCCATCTGGTTCACTAATGTCCTTTAGGGAAGGAAATCTTTTGGCCTACATGTGACTGCAGACCCACAGCTGGTTGACTCTTAAATGCCCTCTGAGCAAGGGCAATTTGGGATGGGCAATAAATGCCAACACCCACATGAACGAATGAAAAAAAAATTTGAACCCAAAGTCCACTCTATGCCTGTGCAATAAGATATCCAGCCAATCAGGCCCAGCATTACATACTGGCGTACCGTGCACCAGAAAAAAAGGTGAAACATACTCAGGCCATCAGAACAAAAGCAAATTTAATGTTATTGTCACATTGAAAGCATAATAACATTACCATTACTGTTGTTGATGCCCAAACCAGCAGATATTTCATTTAAACCAAACATAAATGAACAGAAAATCACCTGTGATGTGTCGCTTTTGTGCTCATGGTGCCTCTAACTTACATTTCCGAGTGCTACATCTCAGTAACCCCACCCCCGGCTGTCACTGGCACTGGCATTGGAGACACTCTGCTGTCTTGTTGGCCTTGATATCCTTGGCAGTCGTCCTCTGGCCAGTGGAGCCTGTGCTGGCCCCACCCGGGAGGGAGCAGCCAGTGCCACGGCTGGCATCTCCCCAGGCAGCTCACCACCACCTTCTCAAGAGCAACAATGGGCAATAAATGCTGGCTCAGCCAGCGAAGACCACATCCCCTGAATGAATAAAAAAAAAGTCATCGCAGCCTCATCAGACGCAACAATCTCTTGTGAAGGGACATAGTAGCTGCTGCTATGAGAGGGGTCTGCAGAGACGACAAGCAGCTCGTGCACCATTGATGGATGGGCACCTAGCTGGGATACTGGGTGCCTCATCTATCTCCCACACAGGCACTGACCATGTGTGCCTGTGTGAGGGCTTGCAGGTCTGATCGCATCCCCAGGAACTCCTGATTTAGCTCTTGCAGGAGCCTCTCCATGAGAGTTGCCACTCTCTCAATGGAGGAGGCAGTGCGCTCGGCCATGAGGTCACCACAGTTCTCATGCTCCGCAGGGACTCTTCCACAACCGAGACCATGGCACACAGACCCTCATGCATCTCCGCCAGATCCTGCATCTGCTGCCTAATGGATGACTCCAGAGGCTGATCATCTGCCTTCGACTGAGCATCATCCTGGTCCCCAGCGGTCCTCCGACTGCCAGCGCCCTGGGCACTCTCTGCCTCTGCCTGCACCTCAACACCTCAAACGACTATGAAATGCCCTCACCAATGTGCATCGACATTCTAGCTGCTGATCCAATACCAACCGAGGTGCTGGTATCTGCGCCAGTTCCTGGTTCAATGAGCGGGTGTGACGCAGGTGCAAATCAAGCCCGGTGGTCCTCTGGTGTCAGGGGTGGCCCTTCGGGGTCCAGAGAGGGAGTGCGTGCTGGTGAATCTAAGAGACAACAAGGACATGTCATTAGTTAAAGTCATCACTCTGTCACTGTGCATGCTAGGCACCCTGGTGAGACAATGGAGATCTGCATCACGCTGCCATTTACTTTCAATGATCATTGGGGACTCCGGGTTTGAGACTCCCATCAATGAAGAGATGGCACGAGAATGGTTGCACAATCCAAGATGCTCACCTCTGTGCACTGGCACCTTCGTCTGGCACCCCCGTCTCTCCATGCCCAGTTGCCCATGGAGCATGCCAGCTCTCTAGCTCTAGGGCGTCCCACTCGAATCTGGTGAGCAGCAGCAGGTTGGGCATGCCTCCACCAGTACATGCCCTCTCTGCCTGGTTATGGCTTGTCTTCTTCTGAAAGAACAGAGGAGCATTGATTAGTCCACTCTCTACCTGCAGCGCCATTGCAGCCTGGCCAACCCCAGCTGAGAAACACCTCACAGGACACATCTGAGTCATGGTCCTCGAGCCGCACGGCACTCAGTCCAAGCAGCTAGGGCTCCCCCTCTTGGCCAGCTCTGGCGTGATTGACATTTGGCATTCAGACTCTGGCACCCCTGAGGTCCATGGGGGGACAGCTAGACCTTAACACTTCTGCACACTGACCCATGCCAACATGGTACTCACTCTTCCTAAGCGCAGCGGGTCATTGAACCTTTTCCGGCACTGCACCCTTGTGCACCGCACCACATCATGGCTGCTCACCAGCGCTGCCACGTCCTTCCATGCCCTCTTTGTGAGGTGTGGGCCTCCTCCTCCCATCTCTGGGGACAAGGGTTTCCCCCGACCTGCCTTCCAGCCTGGCATCCCCAGCCGCACTCGGCTCCATCACGTTAGGCAACGAGAAACAGGAGAGATGTTCTTCTGTGGCAGCCTTCAATGGGGTTGCCTGCGCCGTTTTAAAACTGGCCCCCACCCCCGCCCAGCCCTCCCTGACCAGAGGGGAGCCACGTTTCACACCGATTGTGGGTGGCGGCCTGTTTCCCGGCCAGTCCCGTGTCCGCCGACCACACCCGCCCGCTGAACTAAAAATTCTGCCCAGGCACACACACGCATGCACACACGCACGCACACACGCACACGCACGCACACAAGCACACACACGCACACACGCACACGCACACAATAAGTAAAACAATAATAATAATCAATAGTTAGAGATGTATTCTTTGAAATTATTAGTTTAAACAGAGCACTAGATAGTTGTTAAAGTGGGAATAGAGGGAATTTTTTACATCATGGATCGGCTTGTAACATCATGGATGGTGTTGCCTGTAATTCCTTCACCATTTGGGAACTTCAGGACACTTCATGTGTGGAAAATGTCTCCAGCTACCTTGAGTTCAAGCTCAGAATTTCCAAGCTTGAGGGGCAGCTGGAGTCACTGTGGAGCATCTGGGAGGATGAGGGTTTCCTGGAATATAAGTTCCAGGAGGTGGCTACTCCATAGCCTGTACGAGTTCAGGACAGTGGGTGGCCATCAGGAAGAACAGGAAGAGGCAGGAAGTACAGGAGTGTTCAGGGTGCGGCCATTTTCAAACAGATACTCAGCGCTGGAGACTGCTGGGAGTGATGATACCCTGAAGGAGTGCATCGGAGACCATTGCACCAATGTGCAAGTGACTGTCCAGCAGAGAACAGCAATGTGTAGAAATGTGGCTGTTATTGAGATGCTATAGTCAGGAAAACAGACAGGAATTTCTGTAACGGTAGTATAAAGGGTTATTGTTAAATAGGAAAATATATAGCCTACATCATCAGTGATGTAAGGTCACATGACAACAGAGTATGCTGAGAGATAATTCTATGTAGAGCCTTATGCTAAGCCTGCACTGTACATAGTTAGCATAATGTTCAATGAAAGGTAAAGTTTACCAACAGCCTTGCCTCTCGCGGTATCTGCAAGTCCAGACCATGAACAACATCATCTAAAATCTACAATGGTGATGGTACATGGTCGCAGTGGAAAACACAATGGAAAAAGCAACAAGTAAAGAGCCCAGCGACTGGAAGAAGCAGCAAGATAAACAGTTGAAGGACAAGGACAGCAAAAGAAAATCATCAATGGAACCCCAGAAAAGGTTACATTGAAGGGAAGCCATAGACAATATCCTACCTTTACAGGAATGTTTCGACCACATGGAAGACCTGGATCAAACTGAGAAGTGGCAGAACTGGTGTCGCAGGTTTGTTAGGTACAAAACAACATCGGGACTAACAGAGAAGACTCGCAAGGAACAGATCAATGCCTTACCCCACACCATGGGCAGTAGTACATACAATGTAATGGTCAGACAGGGCTGGTTCCATTTACCAGTAGCTAACCTTGCATGGGTTTCACTGCTATTCCCCTTGTGGTCTCCACAAGTATTGTCTGCTTTGGGGTAATTTCTCCTCTCTTCCTCTTTTGTTTTGGGACTAGGCTTTCTCTTAAAGTGTTCCATGTCCCCTGGAACATTACTGTTCCCATGTGGATACTCAGCTCCTGCTGTACTTCCCTGTGGCTCTTTAGCTTAGTGGGGCATTACCCTTGCTCTTTCTTGGTCGAGTTTGGAACTTCCCTGGTCCCCATTTAAATCTGCCACGAAGGTGTCTGCTAAACAGATCACTGGCTCTCTTCCCTTTTAACCTTTACATGCCCTTCGTGGATCTCTTCTACTTGTGCTGGTCAGGCTTTGGCCCTTTTAACTTCAAATGGCTATTCCTTGGCTACCACAACTCTCACCAATTCTACCCTGACTTCTACTGGCCTGTCTTTGGCCTTTTTAAATTCAAGTGGGTCTCCCTTAGTCACTCCAAACCTCACAGGTTCTATCACCCCCTTCAGGCTTCTGAACCTCTCTTGGTTTCCTACACTTTGGCAGATCCCTGCAGGCTTTCTCCAGCCTTTTCAGCCTCTCTGGACTGTCCTTGACTTTTCTGGAGTATTATTCTCCAGCCTGCCTGGCTACCTCTACCTTTCTCCGCCATACATGTAGCCTTATCTCCCTTTCTCGCTGTCTTCTTTGAAAAGTTTCCTTTCTCCCTTTCCCTTTCCTTCTCTCTCTCTCTCTCTCTCTGTTTTTCTAATGCTTGAAGATCTACCTCGATTTGTCTCTGTTCTAGCTGAAGTTTTGCTCAAGCAATGTTTTCTTTTACGCTTTTCTCAGGTTTGCAATCCAATTCTATGGCCACCAGTTTCAACATTTCAACTCCCCTGACACTAACTCTAACTCCAACTCCATCGCTATACTATTTAACTTCTCGAGAGACAGGACCTTTAAATCCTCAAAAATAATTTTCAGCTGTTCTCGAAAGACACTGGGCGGAATCGTCCCAGATTTACACTAAGTGCAGTAGCAGGCGGGGAAAACGACATTTTACTGGCAGGCCACAATGGTGGCTTCTCACATCGTATTGTCCAATCCTGCTGCATTAGTTATGCATTCTCGGGAAACACACTGTTTCGATAGCATTGAGATGGCTCTCATTTGCCTGCCACACCATCACCTCACCGCTTCCACATGCCGGGCACCATATTTAAAGTGCTTCCACGCACACCTCCCAGTGCTCCCAGCCCAGGACTACTGCACTGAAGACATGGCCCTGATAGGCAAGAAGACTGCAACCACCCAATTAAGTGACGCATCCCTGGAATGCCTTTTGGATGCTGTGAAGGCCCGCTGTGATGTCTTCTACCGCCGCTCTGGCTGCAGGAGGGCCAGCAACATCACCAGTCTGGCTTGGGAGGCAGTGGCAGCGGTGCTCAGTGCCAATGCCCTACAAAAGAGGACAGCCACCCAGTGCCGAAAGAGGATGAATGATCTCCTCCATTCCAACAAGTTAAGTCACTCTTCTCATCACTTTCAACTCACACTCACAAACCCATCACGCATCCACAGGGATCTCACTCACTTCCAGTTCAAGAGACATCGCCATTCACTCTCTCACATTCACCGCTATTGTCCTCATCCCATCCATGGGATCACTCACCACCCACACATGCCAGGCATAGTTATCTTCTGGCCTGGCAGGCATCCTGCTTACACTCTCTCCATCTCTATTCATGCAGGACAAGCTGACACACAACAAGTGGAAGAGGTCGCAGACTGTGGAGGAATGTTTGACATCAATGTCCTCATGAACTTTGAAAACAGAGCCATCCAGCTGGCTGGCAACGATCTGGAATGTTGCTGTGGGGATTGTCCCGGTGCAGCAGTCCTGGGATGGAAGCACTGAAAGGTGTGCACGCGGATGCAATTTAAATAAGGCGTGAGGAAGCGGCGAGGTGATGGCGTGGCAGGCAAATGACAGCCCGTCTGCCACTGAAATGGTGTGTTGCCTGAGAATACATAATTAATGTGGCAGGATTGGGACAATACGGGATTGTCCTGACGGTGAGGTTGGCGCTGCTCTACCAAGTGAGGATCCAGCAGTGCAACATCCATCAGACAACCATATAGTGAGTGATGTGTCCTGTTTCACAGGCCACTGCCATGTACTAATTATCTCCCCTTGCTTCCACAGGCACATCTTGGAAAAAGCTGACGGAGTCCATGACCCAGAGCCTCAACTCAAGCCCCGAAGAAACCTCTGAAGGGGAATCTGAAGGCACCTTCAATGAAGTCCCATTACAGCGCTCACCCACACCCTCCACCAGCACAGAGACACACACCTCGGTGGGACCTAGCTTTAGATTTGCCTTGGTGTCACAATCTGGTGAGCACATCATACTGTCTGATCCACAGCAGGCAGAGGCAGGGACTTCCCAGGTGTCTGGCATGGAGGACTGCTGAGGCCAGAACGTTGCTGAGCCTGAGTAAGATGAGGAGCATCTGGACTCGATCATACCTCAGTTGCTGGAGCTGTAACAGCAAGCTCAGGAACATCAGGAAGGGATGCCCACTGAACTCCTCAGATTGCAAGGCATGATGGAGGAGTTTGTCCACCTTCAGGCTGAGGTGATAGCGTCAGCATTGCAATGCACCAAGGTCAACAACAGTAAGATGGCAGCCGCCATGGAGACCTCGGTCCAAGACATTGGTCCTGCGCTGCTGCGCAGGATGAACTCCATCACCGATGCCATAGTTGGCCTCCAACAGTGTCAATGCGAGAGGGGTTGGGGGCAGCTCAATCTCACTCCAGCTACCGTTTCTCCTCAGCCAGGGACCCTCAGGCACCCATAAGGAGGAGGATCAGCAGAGTGCACACCCCAGGGTCATCTACCCAGGTGACATCCAGGTGTCTTCTTTGGAAAGTTTCCTTTCTTCCTTTCTCTTTCCTCTCCCTCTCTCTCACTTTTTTTCTAATGCTTGAAGATCTACCTCGATTTGTCTCTGTTTTAGCTGTGGTTTTGCTCAATCAATTTTTCTTTTACACTTTTCTCAGGTTTGCAATCCAATTCTATGGCCACCAGTTTCAACATTTCAACTCCCCTGGCTCTAACTCTAACTCCAACTCCATCGCTATACTATTTAACTTCTCGAGAGACAGGACCTTTAATTCTTCAAAAATAATTTCCATCTGTTCTTGAAAGGCACTGGGCGGAATCGTCCCAGATTTACACTAAGTGCAATAGCAGGCGGGAAAAACACCGAGTGTCTGGCCCATCCAAATCCTCTCTTCCTGTGACCACAGCAGCTCCAGTTCTACTGAGGAGAGTGCCACTGCTACTCGGCAGGACCCCGAAAGCAACCAGATTTCGGCCCTCCCATAGGACGCCCGCCAAGGTCATCACAGACAGGGCGTGGAAGTCAGCAGGCTGCCTCCGCCTCCACTGTGGATGTCTGGGGAGCACCAAGGCGTTGCAGCAGGGTTAAGAAAGTTAAGAAGATGCAGTTGCACAGCCTAGGCACAGGTGTTAATCATAATGTTCACTATTGTAAATAAACACCCAGGAATGTCTCCCTGCCTGTGGCTGCTTGTTCTGTTGAGCAGTGTTTGTGTCACTCAGATGTGAAACCTTTCTGCACAAGGTAAAGGCAGGGGTCTCAGTCCAGGGCTTCTTTCCTGTGCTTTGTGCTGCCTTCAGACCAAAGTAATGGTCCGGCTTCACACTCTCTGGACAAATTACTGATGCCTGTACCTCAATGGTGCTGGTCATTGCTGCCAGAATGTCGTGGGCAGGCGCCACAGAGTTCCCTCATTCTCTCTGTGTGCCCTCAGCACCTTTAAGGTGGGGCTGGCCCCCATCTCTTCAGCATCTGTGTCCAGTGATGCTGTGCTCCTGTAGGGCTCAGGTACTGAAGGCAGACAAAGGATCAGGTGCATTTAAAGCTTCACGGCTGTGTCTCTATGATATGAACCTGATCACAGAGCGCAAACGAGCTGCCCTCAGCCAGACAGGAGTCAGACATTCTCAGAGGCTGTGTGAAGATCTATGGAGTATCCTCAATGCATGTTGTCATCATCCTCCTGGAATTGAGCGACTATTAGGGCTGCTGCTGCCTCTCAATGACAGGAGCCTTATCTCAGGCGGTATGTGCACTACCATAAGCCAGATTGGAGTCAAACATTCACAGATGCAATGTGAGGATCTATAGTTTCACCTCACTGCATGTCATCATCATCCTCCATGAATCTAGCAGCTATGAGGGCCTCCCGAGCACACCTGCCTCGTCTAGCCAGTGCGATGGTCTCATCGCTGGCATCCTCGCCTTCGAGGGCCTCCTCACCCTCTTCCCCATCGTTGTTTCCCTCATCGGAGGAGACTCCAGCTCCTCTGTCTCCTCATCAGCCAGCTCCTCTCCCCATTGCAGTGCCAGGATGTAAAGTGTGCAAAAGATGACAACGATGTGGGACACTCTCTGTGGACTATATTGCAGGGCCCCACCAGACCGGTCAAAGCACCAGAACCTCATTTTCAGCATCCCAATGGTTTGCTCCACCAAGGTGCGAATTGCAGCATAAGCCTCGTTATACCTTTGCTCTGCTCATCCCAATCAGTGTCCTTCTCATTGACGGAGACCTCCAGCTTTTCCATCTCCTCCTCAGCCAGGTCCTCTCCCCATCGCAGCACCAGGTTGTAAGGGGTTCAGCAGGCAACGAAAATACATGACACCCTCTGTGGACAATATTGCAGGGCCCCACCAGACCGGTCCAGGCACCGGAACCGCATTTTCAACATCCTGATGGTTTCCCCCACGAGCTCGATGTACCTTGTTGTACCTTCACTCTACTGCAGCCTGAGACCGCCGCACAGGTGTCATCAGCCACATCCTCTGTGGGTTGCCCTTGTCCCCAAGAAGCCAACCCTGCAGCCTCTGTGGACCCTGGAAGACCTCAGGGATCTGTGGCCGTCTGAGAATGTAAGGGTTGTGGATGCTCCCTGGGAAACATGCGTACAACTGCAGGATTCATTTATGTTGGTCATACACCAGCTGAACATTCAGTGAGTGGAAGCCCTTGCAGTAGACATGGTTGACTGTTTGCTGCCATGGGGATCTGAGCGCCATGTGAGTGCAGTCGATGGCGCCCTGCACCTGTGCGAAACCTGAGATCTGCGCAAATCCCAGTGCTCTTGCATCCTGGCTTTCCTGATCCAGGGAAAAATGCACAAAGTTGTGTGCCCTCACGAAGATGGCATCCGTGACCTCATGGATGCATTTGTGGGTGGAGGCTGCAATAGCCCACAGAGGTCACCTGTGCAGCCCTGAAAGGAGCCACTGGTGTAACAATTGAGTACCGTGGTCACTTTCACGACCACTGGCAGTGGATGCCCTCCATGTCCCCGTGGCACCAAATCCTGTAGGAGCTGACAGATGTGACCAGCCAGTTCCTTAGAAATGCGCAGTCTTCGGCGACACTGGTTCTTGGTCATCTGCAGGAATGAAAGGCAGCACCTATAGACACTAGGTCTAGCTAGGCGCCAACCAATGACGGCTCTCTGTGGCTATTCAGTGGCATATGCAGGATCCCCAGCTGCCCCTTCTTCCTGAGGGTGCTGCTCCTCCTCTGCACAGCCAGGCACCTCCTTCACTCTCTTCTCCTTCGTCTCCACTCTCTGTAGGCCAAAAGCCATACAGCTAAGTCACCAGGCTCCATGCTCCTGATGTTCTCCTCCTGCAGGATGAAAGAGAGAGACTTGTGTGTTAGCTTGGGTATACCAAGAACCTCTCTTTGGTTAAGCCCGAAGGCCCCTGAACGCATCCCAAAGAGTGTTGGCCACCACTTGGATGGCCAGAGTTTAGTGTGCTGCATGGCTGCCCGAAACCCCACCACCTCCACCCCACTCCACCTGACTGATTAGCAGCAGCTTTGCCCACTGAACTGCATGCTGTGCTCTCAGCTCAGGCGCAGGCATTCTCCTAACCTGCACTGCAAGGCTGCACTGTTAGCTTGAACCATCGGGGAGACTGGTCCAAACCGGGATGATGACGTTGCAAGGGGCTGTGAGTGCCTCCACCAGTGACTGCTCCATGGCCAACTTTCGCAAGGAGATTGTACAATGTGCCCAGTTGTCCAACTGTTCTGCAATCCACTAAAATGCTCATTAGTTTGCTGTCTGTGCCCGAGGGGTGAAAAACTCTGGAGCACTTGGTGGCACTTTCATGCCTCTGTGTTGCTTGCATGGGCAGATAAGCTAGAGACCTGACTCCAAGCATGTCAATGTAGCTGCACCTGAATTTTCTCAGCTGTGGAGGAATGGTCACTTTATACAAGGTTTCCCTAATGCATGGCCATTTCCCTCCCCCCAACCCCACATCTGCTTGTGCACTACCTTCAACTGCAGAGCAGCCCTTGCACCCCCACCCCCCACACAACTCTCCTCAACCGCAGGGCAGCCCTTGCATCCCCTAAGTCACCTCAACCACAGTGGAACCCTTGCTGCCCCCAAATCGCCTCAACCACGGTGCAGCCATTGTACTCCCCAAGTTGCCTCCACTTTGAAGTCCAACAGGTGACTCTGACGTGCGCTGCACAACTTTACTGTGTACTCACCCCGAGTTCCCCTCAAAGCCCGCCAAGTGCACACCTTATATATGCCATTGTGAAACATGACGGCGTGCAATCATGCTGACATGCTCAGATGATCCAGCGTAGGGGTGGGTGGGGGGATGATTCTGGCTTATAATGTGATGAAGATATATTACAATGAGGTTCCCAACATCCAACGGCAGGAAACACGGTCTGCCATTGATGGGCAGAACAGATGATTGCAAACTGGCTTCGCAACGTCATGAAACCGATTTTTGGCCTTCTCACCATTTTGTCCGCTCACGCTGCTAAACACATCCGATGCCAGTGATCACGGAAAATTCCACCCACTGTCTTCAAATGTGGACATAGTTGTTATTACTGTAGCACTGTATGCAAGAAAGCCTGGACTGAAATTTTTAATTCATGACTGGGGATCAATTTTGTTCCCAATTGCTCTCATTTTCTGCAGATTCAAATCCTGGACAAGCCTCCAAACCTTTGTTACATCCATGTGAGGAGGTGTAAAAATTACCCCCCTATCTTATCACTCCAAGTGTGACCATAACAAAGTTTTTTGTGAATTTGTAAAGATGAAGATATTTAGTCACTGTCTGTGCTTAACCATGTATGTGCTGATTGCGAAGAAATTAGTTTGGCAGGCTTTCTTGAGTTTAAAACAAAAAGGGGTCAATTTTTATTGAGTTAAAACCCCGCATAGCTAAAGATATAAAAATATTTAAAAAGGTAAACATACATTTGACCTTTGCAATACACATCCATGCATAAACAAACATGCAGAATTGCAAAGACACAGTAGGTAAAATTTAATGCAAAGAGAAAAACTAGGGAGTTCACTGTTTTTTGAGTCCTTTGTTGGTATCTCTGGCTGCAGCAGATTTTTCTTCATAATGGTCTTAAGATTTCAGGAGTTGAAACCCATGTAAAACTGCAATTGCCAGAGACAATTTCTTTTTAAAATGTTATCCATCTTTTCCAGAAGTCGATGATTTTTACACCTGAGGATCCTTTCAATGGAAATTTACTATCTCTATGTTGGATTTTAAACTATAACTTAGATAGAGTCTTACCTTGAGACAGAAGAGGAGAGGGAGAGTAATACTGCCCCTTTGGCAGGTTCTTTCTGGACTCCTGTTTTAGCAACTTACATGCTGTATTAAAGGAGATTTTAAGAATGGTTATTCCAGTCACACAACCTCTCCCCCCATAATGATTTCAGGAGGTATTTGCTTAACCCATGCCTGGACAGACTGTCTAAAAAAATCATCGACTTCTGGAAAAGATGGATAACATTTTAAAAATAAATTGTCTCTGGCAATTGCAGTTTTACATGGGTTTCAACTCCTGAAATCTTAAGACTACTATGAAGAAAAATCTGCTGCAGCCAGAGATACCAACAAAGGACTCAAAAAAGAGTGAACTCCCTATTTTTTCTCTTTGCATTAAATTTTACCTACTGTGTAATTGCAATTCTGCATGCTTGTTTATGCATGGATGTTAATGTCCCATGGCCTTTAATATATCAGCCATTAGCTTCTGAATGATTTATTATCCATCTTGTCGAGATAGGAAAACACCTTTCCATATAACTATTGTCCTGGTAAGCTTTCTGTGTCCGCTTGAAAGGCAGCCTTACAGAAATGCAAATGCAAGGTCCCATTACAGTTTCAGTAAATCCTTTTCAAGGAGTTCCTGATATCAGCAGGTGTAAAATCCTATGAGAGTGCCTGGGCATGCCTTAATTGTATTCCATATAGGAATCTTCCAGAATAATGGTCAACTGGTTATACTAGATATCAAGTAACCTGTGGCAACCATCTTAAGCTAGTGCCTCTGCTTGCTTTTCAAAAGTTCAATATATGTTTGATCAGCTGATAAAATTAAAGATTAATACCACCAATGCACAAGGCACATCATCATGACAACTGTGGCAAGAAAAGTCTGCACTGGCGCAAAGAATGCCCTGCCAAAAATACAGAGTGCCAATCCTGTAAGAGGAGAGGACACTTTAAATCTGCCTGCCACAGCAAAAAGCTCCAAACACAAAAATTACAGGAGAAACAGCTAAGATCATCTAGCATCAATGAAAGTGAAGACGAGAAAGATAATGAAGCACAATCCTTGGGAGAAATTACAGGATCAAATGGGAATTATTGGAACACAGACATTATGGTCAATGGACACAAAACAAACTTCCAATTAGACATTGGAACAGGAGTTTAAATTCTTTCAAACATAGAACAATGGTTAAAACCAGACTTCCACCAGCCATCCACCATACAACTCCATGGACCAGAAAACATTCAATTGAAGGTCAAGGAACAGTTGATTGCTAAATTCCAGTACAAGAGAAGAGAAATCACAGAAACTTTGTATGTGATCACAACAAAGAGTGTTCACTGTTAAGTCACAAAGCTTGCACAGATCTACAACTCATCTATAAAGTAGATGAATTGGAAAACCTTGAGAAAGCCAGGTAGAAGATTCCCCAGGAGCAGCAGGTGAAGGAACTGTGCAAATATGGCCAAGGGAAATAACAAACAACAGCAGATGCATTGTCACACATTCCTGTTGCAAAGCCTGATTAGGATGACATAAATTTTGTTGAGGATGTAGAGTCATCTACCTCATTAGCCAGAAAATTCCTACCAGCAAAAACAGAGTCCGAATGAAATACAAAAAGCACAGAAAGCAGATGAAGAATCTGCTAAAATTAGTCAATGCTGTACAAATAGATGGCCAGAATATGTTCCTAACAATCTCACCCTGAAACAATACTTTGAGCAATGAAGACATCTGTGTCATGGATGACTTGCTAATTTATGAGAAGAGGTTGATCATACCAAAGGTCCTCAGACTTGAGATCCTTTGGAGAATACACCAGGGACACCTAGGCATTACAAGGGAGAAATTAGAGTATGAGAGAAAGCTAACTAGAAATATAAAAACAGATAGTAAGTGTTTCTGCAAGTATTTAAAAAAGGAAAAGAATAACTAAAGTGAGCATTGGTACTCTGGAGAATGAGTCAGGGGAATTAATAACAGGAAATGGCAGAAGCATTAACATATTTTGGATGGGATTGCCCATACCCGCCAGTGTCAGGCATGAACAGACAAATATGGCGAGAAGGCCAAAAATCAGTTTCACGACGTCATGAAGCCAGTTTGTAATCATACACTCCGCTCACCTATGGCGGGCTGTATTCCCCTCCTTTGGATGTCGGGAACCTCACTGTAATACATCAGCATATCATTATAAGGCCATCCCGCCGGAATCATCTCCCCACAATGGACCGTCCACCTACACTGGCAGGAAAACATGCCGATGTGTTTCACAACAGCATACATAAGGCATGCACATGGCAAGCTGCACTTCGCTTGGGACTTCAATGTTTGTTCGCCTACCTTGCTTCGGGCAGCACTCGCAGTCATCAGCACCTGGCTTCATAGACAGCACCACATCACTTTTAGGGGGCACACAAGTAGGTCTCTATCTACCAGATCAGCCATATGTGAGTGGCTTTTCAATAGCTTCATGGCTAGAGCTTGCTTGGGGAAGGGGGAGAAGTGGCCTCAGGCAAGGGAAGAGGCTGCAGGACGAGGGCT
This sequence comes from Cetorhinus maximus, assembly GCF_964194155.1. Taxonomy (NCBI): domain Eukaryota; kingdom Metazoa; phylum Chordata; class Chondrichthyes; order Lamniformes; family Cetorhinidae; genus Cetorhinus; species Cetorhinus maximus. The sequence goes on along the minus strand of NC_135879.1, from coordinate 112,050,074 downwards.
GTACTAGGGAAGGAGGGTATCCCAGGGTGTGTGTGGGGCACCTGTTGACCTGTGCAAGTGGCCTCAAGATGGTGAGGGCTGAGGAGGTAGTCCCCAGAGGAGATGAGGCCAAATGGACACATGAGGGTGTGTGTGAGAGAGTGAGTGGTGATGTCCTTTGAGCTGGCAGTGAGTGAGATGCCAGTGAATGTGTGATGGGCTTGAGTGTGTGAGTTTAGAGCGATGAGAGGGTTGCCATACCCTGGCTGCATGAATGAGGTCATTTATCCTCTTTCTGCACTGGATGGCCAACCTCTTCTGTGCAACATTGTCACTGATCACCACTGTCATCACCTACCAAGCCAGAGTGCTAATGTAGTTGCCCCACCTGCGACCAGAGCAGGGGTAGAGGACATCACAACGGGCCTCCACGGCAGCCAAAAGGCGCTCGAGGGCTGCAGTCTTCTTGCCTTTCAGGGCCATGTCTTCTTTGCTGCAGACCTGAACTGGAAGCACTGAGTGTGGCTGTACTTTAAATGTGGTGCCTGGCGTGCTGAAGTGGTGAGGTGTTGGCGTGGCGGGTGAATGAGAGCCTGCCCGCCATGGAAACGGCGTGTTTCCTGGGAATGCATAATTAATGCGGGGGTTTGAGATGATACAGCGTGAATAGCCACATCATTTTACCCACCTGCTACCCCCCACTTAGTACAAACTTGGGATGATTCCGGCCTTTGTGTCTTGTTTTCACTGGAGTAGACACAAATAACATCACCGTCACACTTCTAAATCAAAAGATGAAAGGGAAGGAGGAGCTTAAAACAAATACAATCACTAAGGAAAGGGTACTGAGAAAAATATTGGAACTAAATGTTGACAAGTTCTCAGGATCTAATAGCCTGCATCCTAGGGTTTTAAAAGCAGTGGTTGCTGAGATAGTAGATGCATTGGTTTTAATTTTCCAAAATTCCTTAGTTTCTGGGAGGTCCCATCAGATTGGTAAATAGTTAAAATAAGGAAATTAAGGGTGGTATCAAATTTAAAGAAAATGCATATTATGCTGAGATTAGTGGCAGAGCAGAAGATTGGGAATGTTTAAGAAACCAGCAAAGGTTGATTAAAAATAATGTAGTGGGAAAAATTGGAGTAGGCAAGCAAACTAGAAAAAATATAAAAACAAATATTAAAAGCTTCTGCAGGTATATAAAAAGGAAAAGATTAGTTGAAGTGAGCATTGGTCCCTTAGAGGGTGAGACTGGGGAATTAATAATTGGAAATGAAGAAATGACAGGGGCTTTGAAAAAGTATTTTGGAACTGTCTTCACAGTAGAAGACACAAGAAATATCCCAATAATTTTGAAAATTAAGAAGTAAAAAGGGAGGGAGGAGCAATCACTACCACACGAGAAAAATTAATGGGAATACTAATGGAACTTAAGGCTGACAAGTCCCCTGGATCTGATGGCCTGCATTCTAGGGCCGTAAAATAAGTGGTTGCTGAGATAGTAGATGCATTGGTCCTAATCTTCCAAAATTCCCTAAATTCTGGAAAGGTCCCATCTGATTGGAAAACTACATATGTAACACTTCAAGAAAGGAGGGAGGCAGAAAGCAGGAAACTATAGGCCAGTTTGCCTAATGTCCATCATTGGCAAAATTCTAGAATCCATTATTAAAGAGGTATTAGGATATTTAGAAAATCATAACACAATAAGGTTAAGTCAACATAGTTTTGCAAAAGGGAAATTGTGTTTGACAAATTTATTAGAATACTTTGAAGATGTAACAAGTGGTATGGATAAAGGGAAGCCAGTAGATGTAGTGTATTTGAACTGTCAAAAGGCATTTGATAAGGTGCTACATAAAAGATTACGACAAAAGGTAAGACCATATGGTCTTGGGTTCAATGTATTAGCATGGATAGAAGGTAGGCTAACTAACAGTTAACAGAGAGTCAGGATAAATGGGTCATTTTCAGTCTGGGAACTATTGGAGTGCCACAGGAATCAATGCTGGGGTCTCAACTATTTACAATATATATAAATGACTTGGTTGAAGGAGTTGACTGTATTGTAGCCAAGTTTGTTGATGATTCTGTCATGCCCAGTAAAAGGCATATCATATTCATAACTTCTAACATGTGCTCATATGGGAGCTTCTGTGGTAGCACTGTGGTAATGTCACTGGGATAGTAATCCAGCAGTCTAAGCTAATGTCCTAGAGATATAGGTTCAAGCCTCACTATGGAAGCTTCTGGAACTGCCTCCGTTTATTTAAAAATGGACACCAATGAGCCATTAAGATGACTGCCAAGGGGGTCAGATGATCTTTGCAACATCAACCCAGACTATCAAGCTTCTGGAAAGTTCTGAATTGAATCATATTGGGTGGGGGTCTCCCCTTGAATGGACATGCCTAGACAGCACTCTTTTATGGAATTCATTCTTTCCATTGTTTGAAGTTTACTCCAAAACATAGAGTTAGTGGACCCCTAGACTCTCTGTCTACAAATTTTCTGTGTAACAAAGGAAAACTGATGAGACCAGTTATCCACAAGTCAAGTGTGAATGATTACTATCTACCTTCTACTATATATCAATGGCCGTTGACCATGTGACTGAAACTGGTTTGCTGATACTGAAATCCTTTTAGCTAAAAGTCAGAAGAGATCTGGGCAATCTACAGAATAACACCAACAAAGTAACAGCTGCAGACAAAGGCTCTGCTAACTTTGCCTTTTATGAACCGAGAGGCTTAGAAGTCTTTTTAAAAAGCCTCCAACCTGATACCAAAGCTCCAAGGTTAGCTGTAAAGAAATTGGACCTCCTATTACAACAACCATGGGTGCTTGGATTCATGATCTGCTGAACATACTTCTCTTCGAAGTAAATGTGATATCTGAACCCAGCCATCTGAGCTTATTTGAACTACAGTTCAATGGTGGGAAAAGTATCCTTCTTCACTGGACTCGCAAAGACACATGAACTGTGAAGTATTCTTTTGGTGCACTGTCTTGCTTAATTGTATCTTTCTGAGTGTATGGTGTGTGACTGCTGTAGTATAGTTCTTTTAGGGTGAGCATGTAAAAAAGTAATCCTCTTTGTTTAAACCCACAAAAGTCTGCTGCTGGTACTTTTAATTTGACCATGCACTAATGGGGATTTAGGACCCCACACACGTACCTTTTCAAAAATAAGCCACACAAATTATGGACAGAACATAGGAACATAGGAACAGGAGTAGGCCATTCAGCCCATTGAGCCTGCTCTGCCACTCAGTTAGATCATGGCTGATCCTCTATCTCAACACCACTTTCCCACGCTATTCTCATACCCCTTGAAGTCATTAGTACCCAGAAATCTTTCTTGAATATGCACAATAATTGAGCTTCCACAGCCCTTTGGAGTAGAGAATTCCAAAAATACACCACCTTCTGAGTGAAGAAATTCTTCCTCATCTCGGTTTTAAATGGCCTGCCCCTTATCCTGAGACTGTGCACCCTGGTTCTAGGCTCACCATTCAGGCAAAACATCCAATCTACATCGACCCTGTCACACCCTGTGATACTTTTGTATGTTCCAATGAGGTCACCTCCCATTCTTCAAAACCCTAGAGAATACAGATGCAGTTTCCTCAATCTCTCCTCATAAAACAATCCTGCCATCCCAGAGATTATTCTGGTGAACCTCTGTTACACTATCTCTATGGCAAATATATCCTTCCTTCAATAAGGAGACCAAAATTGGACACAATATTCCAGGTGTGGTCTCACCAAGGCTCTATACAATTGCAGCAAGACATCTTTACTCCTGTACTCAAATCCCCTTGCCATAAAAGTCAACATACCATTTGCATTCCTAATTGTTTCCTGCACCTGCATGCTAGCTTTTAGTGACTCATTAGCAAGGACACCCAAGTCCCTTTGGGCATCAACACTTCCCAACCTCTCACCATTTGAGAAATACTCTGGATGGAACCATCCCAGATTTTCACTCAGTGTGGTAGTGGGTGTGAACAATGATGCTTTACCCGCCAGCTGCAATGGTGGGTTTTCGCGCCATATCAACCTCTTCCCATCTCATTAATTATGCAGCCACAGGAAACATGCCATCTCGCTGGCAGACGGCCTCTGAATTGCCCGCCATGACGTTATCTTACCGTTTCCTCACTCTGGATGCCATATCTAAACTGCAGCCACGCACACAGTTCTCAATGCTTGCAGCCCAGGGCTGCTCCAGTGAAAGCCAGGAAGAGTTCAGTGACCTGTCACTGGCATGCCTTTTGGAGGCCTGCCGTGATGTATTTCACCTCCACTCTGGTCATAGGAGACCCAGCCATCTCACCACTCTGGCTTGGGAGATGATGGCAGTGGTGGTCAGTGCCAATGCTGCACAGAAGAGGTTGGCCATCCAGTGCAGAAAGAGGATGAAGGATCTCATCTGTGCCGCCAAGCAACCATCTCATCACTCTAAACTCACATATTCACAAGCCCATCACACATTCACTGGCATCTCACTCACTACCAGCTCAAGAGAGATCACCACCCTTTCTCTCACACATACCCTCACATCTCCATCTGGCCTCATCTCCTAAGGAGATTGCCTCTTCAGCCCTCACCATCTTGAGGTCACTTGCACAGATTAACATGTTCCCCCATATAATCATCCTGGGATACCCTCCTTCCCCAATAATGTTCTCGCTTTGCAGCCTCTTCCCTTGCCTGAGGCCATTTCTCCCCCTTCCCCAAGCAAGCCCTAGCCCTGCAGCTGTTGAAAAGCCTTATGGCTGGTCTGATAGGCAGGAACCTGCCCGTAAGTCCCCCTAAAAGTGATGTGATGCTACATGCAAAGCCTGGCACTGATGACCATGAGTGCTGCCCGGAGTAAGGTAGGTAAGCAAACCTCAAAGTCCCAAGCGAAGTGCAGGTTGTCAGGTGCACATCGCTTATGTACTGTTGTGACAAGCCAATGTGCCCGGATGATCCAGCGTAGGGGGGGGATGATTCTGGCGAGCAGGGCTCATAATGAGATGCTAAAGCATTGAAATTAGGTTCCCAACATGCAGCAGCGGGAAACGTGACCCGCTATTGATGGGTGGAGTGGATGATCGTAAACTGGTTTCACGACATTGTAAAACTGATTTTTAGCCTTCTCGCCGTATTGTCAGCTCACACCTGCCATGACGCCTGCCACCAATGGGACTGGACAATTCCACTCTTTGCCTTTCTGTTTTTTTTTACCAAAGTGGATAACTTCACATTTTTCCACATTACATTCCATTTGCCATGTTCTTGCCCATTCACTTAGCCTGTCGAAGTCCCCTTGAAGCCTCTTTGCCTCCTCCTGGCAACTTCCAACCTAGTTTTGTGTGATCAGCAAATTTAAAAATATTACATTTGGTCCCCACATCCAAATCATTGATATAGATTGTGAACATCTGTGGCCCCAGCACTGGTCCTTGCAATACCCCACTAGTAACAGCCTGCCATCCAGAGAATTACCTGTTTATTCCTATTGTGTTTTCTGTCTGTTAACCAATTCTCAATCTATACCAGTATATTACCCCCAATCCCATGTGCTCTAATTTTGTTTACTAACCTATTGTGTGGGACCTTATCAAAAGCCTTCTGAAAATCCAAATACACTACATCCACTGTACCTCTATTATCTATGGTTCTCCTTTATCTAGAAGGGAAGGGAATTGGGGGGGGCTTTCAGTGTATCTCTCCTCGTCTGTCCATAACAATATGAAGATAGGGAAGAAAGCAAGTTGTGAGGAGGGTACAAAGAGTCTGCAAAGGGATATAGATAGGTTAAGTGAGTGGACAAAAATTTGGCAGATAGAGTATCATGTGGAAAATATTAGGTTGTTCACTTTGGCAGGAAGAATAGAAAAATAAAATATTATTTAAATTGATAGCGACTCAGAATGTTTCTACACAGAGGGACTTGGATGTCCTTGTACATGAATCACAAGAAGCTAGCTTGCAGGGACAGCAAATAATTAAGAAAGCATATGGAAAGTGGGCTTTTATTGCAAGGGGGCAAGAATATAAAAGTAGGGAAATCTTACCACAACTGTACAGGGAATTGGTGAGGCCAAACCGAGAGTATTGTTTACAGTTTTGGTTACCTTATTTAAGGAGAGACATACTAGCATTGAAGGCAGTTCAGAGAAGATTCACTAGGCTGATTCCTGGGATTGACTTATGGGGAAAGATTGAGCCTATACTCATTGGAGGTTAGAAGAATGAGAGGTGATCTTATTGAAATATATAAGATTGTGAGTGGGTTGACAGAGTAGATGTCGAGAGGTTGTTTCCCCTTGCGGGGGAATCTAGAACTAGCGGCCACCGTTTCCAAAAAAGGGGCCTCCCATTTAAGATGGAGATGAGAAGGAGCTTCTTCTCTCAGTGGGTCATTAGCGTTTGGAATTCTTTTCCCCAGCGAGCAGTGATGCCTGAATCATTGAATATGTTCAAGGCTGAGTTAGGCAGATTTTTGATTGACAAAGGTGTCAAGGATTATGGGGGATAGGCAGGAAAGTGGAGTTAAAGCCACATCAGAGAAGCCATGATCTTATTGAATGGTGAATCAGGCTGGAGGAAACAAATGGCCTACTCCTACTCTTATTTCTTATATTCTTATGAGACTGTTGTTTTGGGGATGGTAGAGCTAGTGGAAATGCCTTAATTTGCTAATTATAAAACATATTTCTCCTGATTTAACACTACAGTCTTTGTACAATGGTGTAGAATTTCACGTCTGGAGCTTTTTCTGGCAGTTGAACCCAAAAGAAATCTATCTAATTTACATTTCTGAGTGTTAAAACAGCATTCTGAAAATTATTGCCTCCTGACACTAACAGGAATTTGGATGGTAAAACTGGGACAGAAATACTGCTGAGATTGATAAGTAATTGTAATAACCGCTAGGAACAATTACTACCTGTGGGTATGAGATTCCACAGTTTCATTGTCACCTTTCTGGGCCTTCAAGTTTGAATGGCATGTTAATACATCACATTAACAGGGTTTTTATGAGATGAATTAGCAGCCTTAAATGGCAACAGCAAGACTAGTTCCCATTGGTTACATAAATCCAGCAATTTCATGACATGCTATGAACTTCAATGGGGTGGTACATGATGAGGTCATAATTTTCTCAGTTTAGTTGAAGCTAACATTAGAGCAACACAAATGGTCCAGCAATTTCTGGACCATTGAAACACATGGCATATCTCTTTTTCATCACAAATAGTTGGGTTGCCTAATGAACTAATAGTGGTGGGCATTATGGACTCCCCATTATTTTTCCAGCAATGTTGGGGACAATTGGACCAATATGATTAAACAGTTTTTGACTGTTTGAATCTTTATTAACTGCACTAATATTTAGAATTGATGAATGTTGTTGTTTGTTTAACAATCTACAGGTAACAATTAACTAGTTCAGACTGGTCAGAAACCTGTCTTCTACAGAAGGTGAATTTGGTCTTTGTTTCCGTGAAGTATTGTAATTTGGCCTAAATGAATCATCCTTATCCATGCTATCGTACATCATGCTTTTGGCATGTGCCCTATGGATGGAAAAGAGAATGGCTTATTTGTTAAAATTGGGTAAAATAAGCCTTGATGACTTAACTGTGAAAGACAGTTTTCATCATGCAGCTAGCCTTTCATGTAACTAACAAATTACCTTTATTATTAATAAACACAGTCAGACTGTAACAGCAGTTCAGTTTGGGCAAATTGCCTGTCAGAAAGAGATGAAAACCAGTGACTTTAAATAAACCAAGCTACATCTCGATGCAATTTTACAAAATTCCCCAATATTATGATGAGTGCTCTGTGAGTTATGTCTTTTCATACTAATTAGTGGATGGCTTGTCTAAATGTAACATCTGATCAATTTGTTGATGATAATAAATTTGCTATGCCTTCTGCTGTTGTTTTATGCATGCAGGCAAAAGGAGAATTAAAAAGCAATTCTTTATTTTACTTTCTCTGATTCATGAAGATGTAACTGAAACTTTTCTTCTTGCCAAGTTCACACAAATGGGTATTGTTTCCACCTTCCCCAAGCTGTGATGATATATATCTTCTTACCAAACAATTGTCTCCACCCAGTTTATAATCCCTCTGCACCTTGTGTTTATCATGCCTCAGTGTTTTGTTATTCCAGTCCGTTCTGCAAAGAAATTTAGAATTCACCTTGATTACACTTGATACTGAGTATAATATTACAAAAGATGTACCGCAAGCTTATGTATAACTTTCTACAATAAATTCCCAACACCTGGATAAATGAGTGATACATTAATTCATATTCTGCACTGTTGGTCCAGACTTGAGCACAACTCACACTGCTGGAATGAACGTGTCCTTTTATTGCCTGGAACAATCTTTTTATCAATATCAACTCAGTTCACAGTCAATGCAGGTTCACATCAGAGCCGTAACATTCACTATTAAATGATGGTAAATTGGCCATCTCACTTGGTAGTTAGATTGGGGAAATGGAAATGTCACATTGGTTGAAATGGGCACACTTCTGTGGCTGAAGTTAAAATTCAAGCAGCTTTTAAACTGCATCTAAATATACCCTACCAGCATTATAAACACCATATGCAGATGAGGAGCATGCTTCACTACCCAACATCATATTACACCTTAACGTGCATAACCACACATCACGTTGTGAACTGAATGGATCATGAATAAAATGGGAAATTTAGAATTTCATGAGAGATGAAATTCTGTGCAGTGGGGGAAGAAGGTGCTTCTTTTTGCCTTTAACACTTGTAGCGGTTTGTGTAAATTTGACACTGTAAATATTTAAAATTTTGTTCAGTGTTGTTGCATTTAGTGCAAGTTAGTGCATAAAGAACAGAGCAAACAAAAAAGCTTAAAACAGGCTAAAAGATAATTACCTATCAATAAATGAAGACTAAAATAAGGTAAGGACAAAAATAAGAACGAAAACACTTAAAATGGATTTCAAAAAGAGTGAGATTTTCCAGTAGTGTCCATTCTGCTGAGTAAACAACTTCAAGAGCAGTAATGTCACAGGACAACAGTTGACGATTGGTTGGTGAGTAATACTCCTTTTTATTCTCGCGTGAGTAAATAGTAAGTGATTTGATTTTTTAGCAAAAGCAGTCTGCCTAATTTTAATTCAGGCTATCAATAAACAAATAAATAAGAATGACTAGAGATAACTGGGCAGACTATGTGGACAGCAAAACTGTCTCGGATTTCCACATCTGCAGGGAAGGTATCTTTCTTCAGTCACTCCAGTTCGGAGTCATTGAGTTGGAGAGCAAGTCAGAGACACTCTAAATAAAAAGGGAGCAGGATGAATTTCTGGACATAATAAGAATGTGATAGCGATAAGAGATTCTAGAATTAGTGGAACAGATAAGCAGCCTATTCAGTACCAGGGTAAGGAACATCTTGAGACAGATGGAGAGGAATACGGAAAGGGAAGAAGAAATCCAGTTGTTGTGATCTATGTCAGGAAAAAATGACATAGGTAGGAACATTATCGGAGAAGTATCAGGAAGTGAAGCAAAATTAAAAACCAGGAGTTTGAGGGTTATCATTTCTGAGAATGGTATAACAGTAGTTATGTTACTGAATTTGCAACACAGAGACATGAGTTCAAACCCCACCACAGCAACAGTGAATTTAAACTCTGTTAATTAAATAAATCTGGAATAAAAATCTAGCATCAGTAATAGTGAGCATGTTCTCACCGCATTGTGGGTACAGATTTAAAGTGATTTGCAAAAGAAGCAAATGTGACGTGAGAAAAAGCTTTTTCACACAGTGAGTGGTTTGGGTCTGGAATGCACTGCCTGGAAGTGTGGTGGAGGCAGGTTCAATCAAGGCATTCAAAAGGGTGTTAGATGATTATTTGAATAGAAACATGCCGGGGTAGGGCGAAAAGGCAGGGCAATGGCACTAGGTCATAAAACTCATTTGGAGAGCCAGTGCAGACACGATGGGCCAAATGACCTCCTCTGTGCTGTTAAAGTTCTGTGATTCCGTGATTGTCGTAAAAAATCTCCTCTGATTTATTAATGTCATTTAGGGAAGGACAGCACATTCTACATCCATGACTGTCTTCCTTTATACATGCTGTAGAAGACCTTACAATCTGTTTTTATTGTTCCGCTCTCATGGGCAGGATTTTTCAGATTTCGGGGTTTCATGCCTTGCCACCTGAAGAGTAGGCAGGGAATGCATCCCACCAATACCGCTGCCCTGCAGCCATTTAACACTCGGCAGGGTGTTAATTGTCTAAGGGTGAGACTTTTGCCTCCACCTGGATAGGAACTCCCACTTTAGAGAACTGCCGGAGGGAAGAGCAAAGCAAAAACAGAATTACCTGGAAAAACTCAGCAGGTCTGGCAGCATCGGTGGAGAAGAAATCAGTTAACGTTTCGAGTCTTCATGACCCTTCGGCAGAACTGAGTATAGTTAGGAGAAAAGTGAAATATAAGCTGGTCTAAGGTGGGGGGGCGGGGGGAGAGAGAAGTTGAGGGTGTGGTGATTGTGGAGATAAGCAAGCAGTGATAGGAGCAGATAATCAAAAGATGTCACAGACAAAAGGATCAAAGAGGTGTTGAAGATGGTGATATTGTCTAGGAGAAGTGCTAATTAAGAATGGAAGGCAGGATACTCAAGGTACAGCTCTAGTGGGGGTGGGGTAGAAAGACTAACAAAGTTTTAGTTTTAGATTTAAAAATAATGGAAATAGGTGGGAAAAGAAGAATCTATATAAATTATTGAAAAAAAAGGGAGGGGGTAGAAACGGGTTGGGGAAGGGGGAGGGGGAGTTTAAGATTTAAAGTTGTTGAATTCAATATTCAGCCTGGAAGGCTGTAAAGTGCCTAGTCGGAGGGAAGAGCAATTGGAGAAGCGGACCTGCGAGAGATACACGGAGCGGGGAGAGAATAAATACAGCCCTGGGAGCGCAGCCTACATCACTCACCTTCGGGAAGAGCAGTTGAAGAGGCAGGCCTGCGGGAGACACACGGAGTGGGGAGAGAATAAATACAGCCTGGGGATCTGTCAGCTGCTCGGAACCAGCCTGGGCTGAGTTCCAAAGGAGAGTGAAAAAAAACACATTGTGACATCACAGGAAAGAAGCAATCTGATTGGTTGGAGAAGAAGCTAGCGGTTTGATGACTATCTGGTCAGTATCTAGTAAGTGTTTAAGGTTTATTCTATTCCTAAGGTTTAAAATAAAGTAGGAATTGTACTTTTTGATAAGGTTTATTAAGTAGGGCCAACTAAAATAATTTTTTTACTTGGATAAAACAGTGAGAGTTCAGGGGAAAAAACATCGAGGGTTCAGGAGAGAAAATAGCGAGAGTTCAGGGGATAAAACAGCGAGAGTTCAGGAGATAAAACAGCAAGAGTTCAGGAGATAAAAGAGCAAGAGTTCAGGAGATAAAATAGCGAGAGTTCAGGGAATAAAACAGCGAGAGTTCAGGACATATAAGAGCAAGAGTTCAGGAGATAAAACAACAGGAGTTCGGGGATAAAACAGCGAGAGTTCAGGAGGTAAAACAATGAGAGGTCAGGGGATAAAACAGCAAGAGTTCAGGAGATAAAACAACAGGAGTTCGGGGATAAAAGAGCGAGAGTTCAGGAGATAAAACAGCAGGAGTTCGGGGATAAAACAGCGAGAGTTCAGGAGGTAAAACAATGAGAGTTCAGGGGATAAAACAGCAAGAGTTCAGGAGATAAACAACAGGAGTTCAGGGGATAAAACAGCAGGAGTTCGGGGATAAAACAGCGAGAGTTCAGGAGGTAAAACAATGAGAGTTCAGGGGATAAACAACAGGAGTTCAGGGGATAAAAGAGCGAGAGTTCAGGAGATAAACAACAGGAGTTCAGGGGATAAAACAGTGAGAGTTCAGGAGATAAAAGAGAAACCGTTCAGGAGGTAAAACAATGGGACTTAAGGGGATAAAACAACAGGAGTTCAGGGGATAAAACAGTGAGAGCTCAGGAGATAAAAGAGAAACAGTTCAGGAGATAAAACAGCGAGAGTTTAGGGGGCAAAACAGCGAGAGATCAGGAGAAAAAACAGAAACAGTTCATGAGATAAAACAATGAGCGTTCAGGGGATAAAACAGTGAGAGTTCAGGAGATAAAACAGGAACAGTTCACGAGATAAAACAGCCGAGTGGAGAGACAGTTGGGAATTGAAAACAGTGGGAGTACAGAATCATAAATTTCTAAACAAGCACACGGAAAGTGAGAATTTACAGGCACAGGAAAGGATGCTGATTTGTGAGTAAGGGCAAAGAATTTCTACTTTCTACTAATCTCCAGTTTTAGTTAATAGTACAAGAGTAAGGTTAAAATAAGTAAAAGTAGCTAAAGTTTAAGCAAAAAAGTGATTTAAAAGTTTAAGGTTAAGGCATGGCAGGACAGCTCAGCCAAGCGGAATGCCTGTCCTGTGGCATGTGGGGAGTTGTTAACACTTCTCATGACCCAGACGAGCCCATGTGCAGGAAGTGTCACCGGCTGCACAAGCTTGAGCTCCACCTTTCAGAGCTTGAGCAGCGGCTGGAGTCACTGAGGTGCATCCATGAGGCAGAAAACTATGTGGATAGCACATTCAGAGAGGTGGTCACACCACATGTTAGGGGCAAGCACGCATATAGGGAATGGGTGACCGCCAGGCAGCCCAAGAGAAACAGGCAGGTAGCATATGAGTCCCCAGAGGTTCCGCTCACTAACCGGTTTTCCATTCTGGATATCGGTGAGGGCGATGGATCCTTGGAGGAGTGCAGCAAGAGCCAAGGCCGTGGCACCACAGGTGGCCCAGCTGTACAGGAGGGGAGGAAGAAGGGCAGTACTGATAGGGGATTCTTTAGTTAGGGAGCAGACAGGTGTTTCTGTGGCCGTCAACGTAACTCCAGGATGGTTTATTGTCTCCCTGGTGCTAGGGTCAAGGATGTCACAGAATGGCTGCAGGACACTCTTGTGCAGAAGGGCGAACAGCCAGAGGTCGTGGCCCACATTGGTGCTAACTAAATAGGTAAGAAGTAGGATGTGGTCCTGCAATTGGAATTTAGGGAGCTAGGTAGAAAATCAGGACCTCTAAAGTGGTAATCCACAGATTACTCCCAGTGCCACGGGCAAGTGAGTACAGAAATAGGAAGAAAAGACAGATGAATGCATGGCTGGAAAGATGGTGCAGGAGGGAGGGCTTTAGATCCCTAGGACACTGGGACTGGCTCTGGGGGAGATGGCCCTGTACAAGCCGGATGGGTTGCATCTGAACAGAGCCAGGACTGAGTTCCTTGTGGATCATTTTGCTAGTGCGGTTGGGGAGGGTTTAAGTTAACTCAACGGGGGTGTGGGAACCAGGAGAGGATATTAGAAAGTAACACCAGGGTGAACAGAATATTGGGAGAGGCAGATAGCACTAAACTAGAAAATAGTAAGTTGATAGATGGAGTTGGAGTAAGGGAGCAAGTAATGAAGTCTAAATCAGGATTACACTGCATGTATGAATTCACGGAGAAGGGATGGCATTTTTGGTTAAGGACAGTATTGCAGTACTGGAGAAAGAGGGTGTGTCAGAGGATTCAAGGACAGAATTGATTTGGCTAGAGCTAAGGAATAGGAAGGGTGCAATTACATTGCTTGGTGTAATGTATAGACTACCAGCTACTGGGAAGGATATAGAAGAACAAATCTGCAAGGAAATTACAGAGAGGTGTAAACATAGTCGAGTAGTTATAATGGGGGACTTTAATTACCCATATATAGACTGGGATAGTGGTCATGGAAGGGGCAGTGAGGGACAAGTGTTCCTAGATTGTGTTCAGGAGAATTTCCTACCACAGTATGTGCCCAGTCCAACCAGAAAGGAGGCACTGCTAGACCTGGATTTTGGGAATGAGGTGGACCAAGTAGATCAAGTGACACTGGGGGAACATTTAGGGGACAGTGATCATTGTATCTTAAGGTTTAGGGTGACGGTGGAAAAGGATATTGGTCAATCCAGTGTAAGAATAATCATCCGGCACAGAGCAGACTTCAACGGGGCAAGAACGGAGCTGGGCCGTATAGACTGGAACCAAAGGTTGGTGGGAAAAACAGTAGCTGAACAATGGGTTACCTTAAAAGAGGAGATGGTTTGGTCACAGTCAAGGTATGTTCTCTCAAAAGGGGAGGGTAGGACAAACAAATCCAGAGCTCCCTGGATGACAAAGGAGATAGAAATTAAGTTAAAGAAGAAAAAGTGTGCTTACGACAAGTGTCAGGTGGCAAATGTAATTGAGAACCAGGCTGAATACAGAAGGTTCAGAAGGGATGTGAAAAAGCAAATACGAGAAGCAAAGAGGGATTATGAAAAAAGACTGGCAGCTAACATAAAAAGAAATCCCAAAGTATCCTATAAGCACATCAATAGTAAAAGGGTGTAACAGGAGGAGTAGGGCTGATCAGGAATCACAAACGAGATTTACACATAGAGGCAAGAGGCATAGCTGTTCTGTTAAATGAATATTTTGCATCTGTCTTTACCTTCAAGGTAGTTGCTGCCCAGGTCATTGTGACAGAGGAGGAAACTCAGTCACTAGAAGGGCTTAAAATTGATAAGGAGGAAGTATTGGATAGGCTGTCGGTATCTAAGTTCGATAAGGCACTGGGACCGGATGAGATGCATCCAAGAATATTGAAGGAAGTGAGAGTGAAAATTGCAGAGGCACTGGCAATAATCTTTCGATGTTTCCTGGATTCGGGGAAGGTGACGTAGGACTGGAGAATTGCAAACATTACGACATTGTTCAAAAAAAGGCTGCAAAGATCTGCCCTGCAATTACAGACCAGTCAGCTTAGCTTTGGCGGTGGGAAAATTTCTAGAAACGATTATTCAGGATTATTCATGGAAAAATGTGGATTGATTCAGGAGAGCCAGCATGGATTTATTAAAAAGTTGTGTCTAACTTGCCGAAGTTCTTTGAAGAGGTAACAGAGATGGTTGATGAGGACAAGGCCGTTGATGTGGTGTACATGGACTTCCAAAAGGCGTTCAATACAGTGCCCCACAATAGAATTGTGAGGAAAGTTATAGGTCATGGAATAAAAGGGACAGTAGCAACATGGATACAAAATTGGCTGAGGGATAGGAAACAGAGAGTAATGGTTAATGGGTATTTTTTTGGGCTGGAAGAAGTTTTGTGGTAGAGTTCCCCAGGGGTTGGTATTAGGACCCCTCCTGACATATATAAATGATATAGATCTTGGTGTGCAGGGGACAAGTTCAAAGTTTGCGGACGACACAAAACTTGGGAGAATTGTAAACTGTGAGGAGGACAGTGTAGAACTTCAAAAGGACATTGACACATTGGTGGAGTGGGCAGATAGGTGGCAGATGAAGTTCAGTATGGAGAAATGTGAGGTGATACACTTTAGCACAAAGAACATAGAGAGACAGTATAAAATAAAGGATACTATTCTAAAGGGTGTGCAAGAGCAGAAAGACCTGGCTGTATATGTACATAAGTCATTAAAGGTGGCAGGACAGGTAGAGAGAGCTGTTTCTAAAGCATACAGTATTCTAGGCTTCATTAATAAGGGCGTAGAGTATAAGAGCAGGGAAGTTTTGATGAACTTATACAAGACACTGGCTAGACCTCAGCTTGAGTATTGTGTACAGTTCTGGGCTCCACACTATAGGAAGGATGTGAATGCATTGGAGAGAGTGCAGAAGAGGTTTATGAGAATAGTTCCAGGGATGAGACACTTCAGTTATGAGGAAAGATTGGAGAAGTTGGGACTGTTTTCCTTGGAGAGGAGAAGGCTAAGAGGAGACTTGATTCAGGAGGGCATTGGATGATTATTTAAATAGAAGCAATGTGCAGGGTTACGGCTAAAAGGCAGGAGATTGGCACTAAGTTAAAATGCTCAGAGAGCCAGTGCAGACATGATGGGCCGAATGGCCCCCTCTGCGCTGTAACAGTTCTGTGATTGTCGGTAGCTCTGTAGTCTCAGCAGCATTAGCTTTGAATGGTGGCTATTGCTGGGAGTAGAGGTTGCCCCTGAGGAAGAAGGGCTAATGAAGACCGGACTGAAGATAAGTCCAGGGTATTGGCAGGTCCTGGGGGTTGGGGGGTGCTGTGTTTGAGAGACTATGGGGGAGGGTTAAGGAGGGATATGATCTGTGGAGGTGTGTCTTTGATGGGCACAGGGGACCTTCTCCTCCTTGCCCAGCACCAATCCACGCAGCTAAAGCTGCTGGGCTACTCGCGCAGTGTGAACCTCCCCTGCCGCAAGTAAAATAGCAGCAGGGATGGGATGAGACCCATAATTGGCAATTAATTGGCCACTTAAGAGTCTGAATAGGCCCAAAGGTGGCAGACCAGCTGACGCGGCCACTGCCACCCATAAAATGGGGCACAGATTGAGACAGACGAATAACTAGTCAGTAGGCCATCCGCCGCACTCTATGAGAACCTCGCCTTCAAACCTGCTGAAGATGGACCATAAAATTCTGTCCTTTATTCTGTTTTCTCTCCCTTTATCAGTTTTGTCATCATACTTTACTGGTATCAAAAACACTTCCAATCTTCAGGTTTATTAAACTTATTGGCAATATTATAAGCTTCTTCTTTTAACCCAACAGCATCCTTAATCTCTTTAGTTAGCCACCAATTGATCACTTTTCCTGCGGAGATTTTATCATGTAGGGTATAATTTTTTTGAGTATTGTTAAATATTCCTTTAAATGTTCATCGTGGCTTATCTATTACCTTTTAATCTAATGATGTCTATGTAATTGCCTTTATTTGAGTTCATAAGCTTAGTTTCAGATTCATGTACATTGCCCTCAACTCAATGTGAAATTCCATTATATTATGAGTTCTCTTTCTCAGAGCTTGTCTTGGTATGAGATTATTCATTAACCCTGTATCATTACACAAAAGAAAATCTAAAATAGCTTGTTTGCTCCTTGATTCCACAATGTATTTTTCAAGAAAACTGTCTCAGATACATTGCATGAACCCATCATCCAACTACTTTGGCTATATGAAAATAAAAATATGAAAATGAAAGCCTCCCATGATTATTATATTGCCGTGGTTACATGCTCCTGTTATTTCTTGATTAAGACTCAATCCAACTGAATAGCTAATGTTTGGGGCCTATAAACTACTTTCATCACTTCATTTTCTCAGCTTTCTTATTCTTTAGCTCCACCCATACTGCTTCTACTCCCTAGTCTTCTGAACCAAGATGCACTTCACTGCTGTCCTTATGTCATCCTTTATTATCAAGGATAACCCTACCGATTCCCTCACCACCACCACCCTCCTCAACTCCTCCCTGTCTCCGTTTCCATTTTCTGTCTTTTCAGAACATTAAGTATCCTGAAATATTTAGTTCCCAATCTTGGTCATCATGCAGCCATGCCTCTCTGCTCCTTATAAGATCAAGCCCTTTTATCTCTGTTCATGCCATTGATTTATCTACCTTGTTATGAATGTTTCATGCATTCAAATAAAGCACCTTCAATTTCACCCTTTGGCCATTTTTCTGTGAACTGAATTTGCACTATCATTATTAAACTCTTTGGGTGCAAGATTAGTTGGCATAACACTATTTCTGGCAGTGCCATGGAAGCTTTGTGCCACTTACCAAGCATGGGCAGTGTCACCATTCCTGTGCCATATGCGTGGCATTAGTACAGAAGAAGGATGCATGTAGTTGTGCCCCCTGTGTGTGCTGGAGTGCTCTGAATGGATTCTATCCTAACATCACACAGGATGACCAGCTGCTATGTTGCCAGGATTGCAAACTTGGACTATGCAGATCCTGTCTGTCTGCATATTAATCATTGAAAAAAAAGTGTAGGATGGCAAGATGGGTCCTGAACTAGGGCTATTTAAAGGACCACTCAACAAGATGCAGGTAAGGTGTTTTTCACTTACATGTGCTCAGGCAGAGTTGCTGGAAATACTGTGTTCTTGGAGGTGTTTCGTGATAGCTGGTGATAGAGTCAAGGAAGAGAGGGGGATACTGGACCCAGGAATAGGGGCAATTGTTGCAGTACCTCTTGGTCTGCAACATTACCAACAGATGTAGCAGAAAGGGTAAGCTCTGTGAGGAGAGAGTAAAAGGTGGGCTCAGCATGGAAGGCCCTACTCACCATGGACCTTTGGGGAGCAATACTCCTACATTCACATGAGCCAGGTGCAATGCCTGTGGTGGCTCAGATTTTCCAAGGCGATGGTGACAGTCCCACCTCCTTCAGCCTGACCTGCAGCCTCAGACCAGACAGCGACATCCCTCCCAGTGACCATGAAAATCCTTCCAAGAAACAGTGGGAGATGTGAGTATCTCGCAGTTCATTGCATCATCTGGGATGTAACAGAGGCCATGTACGCAAGGCAAGGCGGCCTCATGCTCTTCTCCCTCAGGAAGTAAGGGCAGGATGAGAGGTCGCGTGGTTTCATCCAGATAGTGGGATTTCAGCTGGTGCAGGATGCCATCAAATGTATGCATGTGCCTCTGTGGGTCATCTATGTCAAGGGGGAGGGTACAGAAATAGCAAGCGCTAGCACTCCATTAATGTACCAATGATGTGTGACCACACCAAGCAGTTCATTTCAGTGAATACACACTATCCTGACAGCAGCCACAATGCCTTCATCCTGCAACAGTCTATCTTACCCCTCATTTTCATGCCTCAAGAGATTATTATTTTTGAGTTCTGCTTATTAATTTGGACCAAAGCTCCTCAAACTCCCTTAGCAGAATGTTATGAATATGAAGATTTATAATAAGATTGTGTTTTGGGACTGTATCTTTAATTCAAGGTAAAATGGGGTAGTGAAGAGAGACATCTGATCTGTTCCAAATTCTGCCTGACAACAATCCTGTGTGGCTTTGTTACCATGGGGATAGGGGGCCCAGGTTGAGAGCAAAGTGTAAAATGTTCACACCTGAAACAAAGGCAAGAGCAGCTGGGCAGACTTTCTGTCTCAGAGTTTTATTATGCACAGAAAGAGGGAGAGAGAGAGAGAGAGATCTCTCAGAGAGACAAAATGCTGCAATTAGTGTGGTCAGTGGAGAAGAGTGTGCTGCCCTTCTATGGATTAGCAGGCAAAATGCAGGAGGGGACATGGTCTCTGGTCGAAGAGGTATATCCCGTGGCAATCTGAAGACAATGGAAGATTTGTCCTGGCATGGCCTGGGCAAGGAATTGCTGGTATTGCTGGTTGTTGATTCAGGACTTCTCTGGAAACAGAGAACAAGTTTTCTTGTTCCTCACTAGTCCTGCAATTACAACACTTAAAGATTGCTTAGATTTTTTTCGGCAGAACAGCAGCTGATTTCTGGACACCTCTTGTTCTCCCTTGGTCGAGAACTCTCTTTGATGATGTCTCTCAGAGTCCTTCCTGGGAGTTCTGCAAACATGGCTTTCACACTCTTTCTTTATCACAACCAAAGCAAAATAGCTGCCATGTTAATTCTCAAATGAGCTATTGTTCCACCAGGCAAGAAGTTAATTGTATTGAGGTTCTTTGAAGTCCCTTCCTGTCTCCTGTTTTCTCAGTAGCTAAGGAATCTTTGCAGATTTAGAAGATTCAGTGGACAGTCCTGGAGGAGTCTTGCATTTTAATGACTCTGTGAACAATTCTAGAGATTACAGCGTCTGACAACGTCTGAACAAACGCAGAAAGGTGCCAAGAAGCCTGTCCATGCCTCCATTTTGAATAGGGCTTTTAAACTCAATTTAAAGATTTGAAAGAAAAATTTACCTTTAAAGCAGTTGTCCTTAAAATCTATAATAAAGCTACACGTTCATGATACATACAGGCAGCAAAACCCTTGTAGCTGTGAGGTATAGAGATATATCTATCAACAGATATGAGTATAGACTGAGGCTCCTCCACCTGTTCCCTTATGTGTCTGACTTGCAGACTCCCTCTCCTGTCCTTGACCATAAGCCAAGTCTGTATCACATCCTAACCTAAGGGGTATGACTGCCCCCGGATCAAAATTGTTCACGAATTTGGTTAAACATTAGACATTTATCTCTGGAGAAAGAGGATGTACAAATTTAGATATTGTGTTTTTGATTCCAGAGAGTCAGGATGAATGCATTATTTTCAGGATGACAAAGTGTAACTCTTGGAGTGCCACAGGGATTATTGCTGGGGCCTCAACTATTCATGATCTATATTAATGACTCGGATGAAGGGAACGATTGCATTGTAGTCAAAATTTCCTGACGATACAAAATGGCTAGGAAAGCAAGTTGTGAAGAGGCCACAAAGAGTCTGCAAAGGGATATAGAGAGGCTAAGTGAGTGGGCAAAAATGTGGCAGATTAAGTTTACTGTGGGAAAATGTGAGGTTGTCCACTTTGGTAGGAAGAATAGAAAAGGAGAATATTATTAAATGGAGAGAGGCTACAGAATGGGTGTCCTTGCACACGAATCACAAAATGTTAGCATGAGGGTACAGCAAATAAGTAGGAGGGCAAATGGAGTGTTGGCCTTTATTGCAAGGGGGATGGAGTATAAATGTAGGGAAGTCTTGCTACAAATGTGCAGGCGAGACCACATAGAGAGTATTGGGTACAGCTTTGGTCATCTTAAGGAGAGTGTCACAAGGCTATGTCCCATTATTTTTGAAAATATGATTTTCAAACTTTCAACTGACTGGAAATTTTGCAATTTGAAATGAGACAGAAAAAAACTATTAAAATGCAAGGCCACCTTCCAGGGTGATGGTGAAAAACAAACAAACCACCCTTGGGGGAGTGTAAAGAGATGAAGAGAGATATATTCTCTATAATTCAGAGACCCATTGAAACTCAGAACAGTCTAAGGAAGAGACATTAAAATGCAAAGTGCTAGTTATTGAAAGAATGGCTGCCACAGACAGACCCATCCAAACCCTCTTGGAAATACACAATGGATGCAATAATTCAATGTCAGACTGCTGCCACTGCAGAGAGAGAGATTACAAGAAAGCTTTCAGTAGAGGAAGCAGACTGAAAGCTGGGCTCTCTCCCTCTCTTTCTTTTGGAACAAGTGTATTATCTGGTTCTGAAGCCAATGTTACTAGTAATCTACCAGTGAACTGAGATCTCGTAATAATTGCAACATCTTCTACATCTGACCTTATTCATGGAACCAGCTAATCCAAAACAGCTGCATGTTTAAAAATCCTCAAGGACAATCAAAGGACACTTAACTGCATTTTTTAACTTTGTTTTATTGGACTCTAACTTCCCTTAAATCTAATTGTGTGTGTGTGTATGTGTGTTGTGTTTATGTGTGGGTGCATGAGTGTGGGTGTGTGTGTATGTGTTTGTGATTGTGTGTGAGTGCGTGAGCTTGGATGTGTGTGTTTGTGTGTAGGTGTGCGAGTGTGGGTGTGGGTGTGTGTGTGTGTTTGTGTGTTTGTGTGGAGGTGTATGTGTGTGTTTGTGTGTGGGTGTGTGTGTGGGTGTGGGTGTGTATGTGTGTGTGTGTATGTGTGTGTGTGAGTGTGCACGTGTTTGGGTGTGTGTGTGAGTGCATGAGTGTGGATGTATGTGTGTGTTTGTGTGTGAGTGGGTGAGTGTGGTTGTGTTTGTGTGTGGGTGCATGAGTGTGTATGTGGGTGTGTGTATGTGTGTGTGAGTGTGCATGGGTTTGGGTGTGTGTGTGAGTGCGTGAGTGTGCATGTGTTTCAGTGTGTGTGCGGGGTGTGTGTATGTGTGTGTGTGTGGGTGCGTGAGTATGGGCCCCAATGACTGCATGAAGGCTGAATGCTTGACATTGGTGTTTTATTATTTTTTCTCATGTTTAGTGGTTAATAAATTTGCCCTTTCTTTAACTCAAGGAAACCTTGTTTGATTGGCTCCTCATCACTCACAGCTTAAATAGTTAAATCATTTGGGTTTGGAAAAGCCATATCCTCATGAAAAAGAAACTTAAACCTTTGTTGTGACCAACGAAGGAGGCTGAAAAGAGGGGACTCAGTTCACCCTTTTTCACCTGGTTGTAACAATGGACAGACTTGTAATAGCAGGAGCTCAGAGAAGGCTCATTGGGCTGATCCCTGGGATAAAGAGTTTTTCTTATGAGGAAAGGCTGAACAGGTTGGGCCTATACTCATGGGAGTTTAGAAGATTGAGAGGTGATCTTATTGAAACATAAGATTCTGGGGGGGCTTGACAGGGTAGATGCTGAGAGGATGTTTCCTCTCATGGGAGAATCCAGAACCAGGGGGCACAGTTTAAATATAAGGGGACTCCCACTTAAAATAGAGATGAAGAGGAATTTCTTCTCCCAGAGGGTCATTAGTATTTGGAATTCTCTTCCGCAGAGAACAGTGGAGCCTGGGTCATTGAATATGTTCAAGGCTGAGTTTAGCAGATTTTTGATTGACAAAGGAGTCAAGGGTTATGGCAGGCAGGCAGGAAAGTGGAGTTAAGGCCACATCAAATCAGCCATGATCTTATGGAATGGCGGATCAGGCTTGATGGGCTGAATGGTATTAGTGGTTTTAAAATCAATAATTTTAGTGTGACTTGACCACTTTGTAGTCTGATTCAATACGTTATTTAATACAGTAAGCTAACATGGTCAGAGCCATTTTGAACTAATACAGGAGTCATTTTAAAAACTAAGCAGTTCCTGTATTATTCGAAACCAACCAGTGGACAAGTAGCAAGCCTCAACTATGAGACAGTGAAGAATAAGCAATCAATCAATATGTGTATTGGTAAAGGCTGGTAATATAACCTGTAACAGAAAATATATAATGACTTATGTTTCATAATTAATACTTGATTTTAAAAATATTAATTGAATATTATGAGAATTGTAAAATGATGGTTCTGAAGCCAGTCTGGAAAATTAAGGTGTGCTAAGGTGAGCCTTCATGACCTTGAGAAGTTACACTAAGATGGGTAAAGATTGAGACATTATTCAAGTATGAAACATTTTGAGTAGCCCCATTGTATTACGTATGAGGAGGCTGCTCACATGTATTAGGAACCAATCATAAATAAGCAGACAGTTAAGTTAACCAATTATTGTTAGGCTAATTTGAGATTTTTAAAAATGAGCTGAGTGTATAAAATGAAGGTTTCAAGAAGCCATTTTGTTGGCATGTTATCCGCGTACTGAGTGAGCCGAGGGTTATCGTCACTCCAGCCTTCGGCTTGATCACCTGAGGAAGCCACGAGAAGTCTATTTAGTTGTTGTTAAGCTTTTTCCTTTTACTGTTAATTGAAACTTTGTCTTCTATCTTTTTAACTTGTTACGTTTCTAACTTTTAATTGTCAATAAATCTTTTGAATTTACCATCTGAAGTGTTTAGTCTTGCCTGATGGTTAAATCTAGTTCAGACCAAATAATTTATTAGATAATTCATAATTGCGAATTTATTTCAAACGAGTGGTACCCTATAAATCAAATTCAACAGTGGCCTACTCCTGCTCTTATTTCTTTTGTTCTTAATCAATACTGCCACTCCTCCTCCTTTCTTTCCTTCCCTAACTTTCTTGAACACCTTGGGCAGAATTGTCCCAGGTTTGCACTAAGTGCAGTAGCGGATGGAAAAAAGAACAATTTACCCGCCAGCCACAACGGTGGCTTGTCACGCCATATTTTCCCATTCCTGCCTCATTAATTATGCATTTCCAGAAAACACGCCAGGTCGCTGGCAGGGTGGCCTCTGATTCGCCTGCCCCGCCATCACCTCAGGCCTTCAGTAAGCTGGGCATCATATTTAAAGGGTGCCCCTGCACAGAGTGAGAACTCTGCAAGGGATAGGAAGCTGCTGGGAACTGAAAGCTGCCAAAGGGAGGAAATAAGCTGCCGCCAGATATAGCGACGCCTCTCTCGAGCGCCTACTGGATGCAGTGGAAGCCTGCTGCGAAGTCCTCTACCCCCGCTCTGGGTGAAGACCAGCAAGCAAGGTCACCAA
Organism: Cetorhinus maximus; assembly: GCF_964194155.1. Classification (NCBI taxonomy): domain Eukaryota; kingdom Metazoa; phylum Chordata; class Chondrichthyes; order Lamniformes; family Cetorhinidae; genus Cetorhinus; species Cetorhinus maximus. The sequence goes on along the minus strand of NC_135879.1, from coordinate 112,026,131 downwards.
TCCAGTATGGAAGGCTGTGGCAGCGGTAGTCAGCGCCAACACCCTGCAATAGAGGACAGCCACCCATTGCAGGAAGAGGATGAATGGTCTCATCACCAGGGCAAGTCACTCTTCTCATTACTCTCAACTCAAACCCTCAGAAACCCATCACACATCCACAGGGATCTCACACCTCAAGGGACAATGGCATTAACTCTCACAGACACACCACGTCTCTATCAGGCTCATATCGTCTCAAGCTTAGCCTGCCCATGGCTCCACTCACCACACAAACATTCCATGCGGTGCCATGTGTCCTGCTCACACTCTCTCAATCTGTTTTCATGCAGGAGAAACTGGCTGACAACAGCAGGGAAAGGTCCCAGACCGGAGATGGAGTGGCCCACAGTAGACCCCTCACTCACTTTGAGGAGCATACTATCGCGCTGACTAGTGAGGTCGTGGACCGTGCTTGCAGCGATGGTGAGGTCGCCGGTAAGCACCCACGTGAGGATCCTGCACCATATCATCTTTCTCTCAACACAGCTGTGAGTGCTCTCTCTCCCGCTTTTGACTCTGCTGCCATGCACTAATTATTTCTATTTTGGTTCATAGGGAGCTCTGCCAAATGACCGACACCCTCAGCCAGCCAGTCCCTCAGCTCCATCCAGGTCCTCACCTCCAGCCAAGAGCTGGAAGTAAGCAGCCTGGGAGATCCATCACAGTGCTTACCCACACCCTCCACCAGCACAGAGACACACACCTCGGTGGGACCTAGATCTAGAGCAGGCTCAGGTTCACATTCTGGTGGTCACCACATGGATACGTGTCCGGAGCAGGAGGAGGCAGGTTCAGCTGAGCTCCCTGGCACTCGGAGGACTGCTGGGGAAGAGGCATCAGTGAGGTCCAAGTCAGGTGATGAGCCTATGGATTCGGCCTTCCAACTCACCGTGGAGAGTCAACAGAAGGTGCAGGAGCATCATGCAGAGCTTTTGGAAGCCTTCAACAGAGTGGCTTACAAGTCAGAGGAGTGAGTCCACCTTCTCGCTGATGAAGTGGTGCCCACAGGTGCATTCATGGAGTTCTCCATGGGATGGATGGCAGACGCAATGGAGACCCTGGTCCAGCAGGACGTGGAGTTGATCGCAGACCTGCACTCCATCATGGTAACCATGGATAAGTATCTGCAGTGGCAATGCAAGAGGAAAGCGGAACACTTCGACATCCCTCCAGGTGCTCCTTCCCCTCGAGGATTCAGGCTGGGGGCCTTGGGCACCCGAAGGGAGGAGGAGTGGCAGCTGGAAACCCCTGGGTCTTCCACTCAGCAATCTCAGAGCCTGTCTTCTCTCTCAGAGTCCTCTTTGCCTGTGATCCCCTCAAGCTTGTTCTCTGTCACGCAGAGGGAACAGTTGACCCACGGGAGGACGGACAAAGCAAGCCGGGGCCCTCAAGGCCTCAGCTCTCCAGAGGACCCACGCTGAAGTCATCAGTGGCAACAGAGCCAACCATTGCACAGGCTGTCTCCACTCCTTCTGCAGATATCAGGACAGCACCTAGAAGAAGTGGTAGGCCTAGAAAAGTTAAGAATTTCTGATAACGAGCGGTTGCACAGGAACACATTTTGTCACTTTGTAATCAGAAAATATATTTACTTTTACTGAATAATGTGTAATGGTGTCTTTCAGCTTCATTTACAGCCTTTGCGAGTCCTCCCCATGCATCCCCCCCCGAACGCCACTAGCAACTCAGCTGCACACAACTGGACCATGAGTGATTCTGGAGGGAGATGTGTGTATGTGGCAGGGCCTTTCGGAGCCTCGTGCGAGCACTCTCCCACACACACACAGAGCCTTCCTTCATCACACTCATCTCAATGTCCTGAGCATATTAACTGCTGCCTGCTGGGGTTCGCTTTCAGTTGTCCATCTGAGCTGAGCTGCATCTCCGCCCACTCACTGACCATACTCCCAATTCAGCACCTGTGGCCATCCAACACAAGGCTCCGCCCACTTTCGATTTGAGAAGCATGGTGACTGTAAAGTTTGTCTTCAGCTCCCCCGCCCTTTCCCCTCTCTCAGTCACCCATGTCCTTTCCCCCATCACTGTTGGCCCCTGACATCACCTTCCACCTCCCCACCGATACCTACCAACCAGACCCCTTTTCTTTCCAGGATGCCCAGGTGAATGTGCACGTTCCCTACCTTCCTGAGAATCTCATCCCCATTCACATTGGCCTCCCCGATCTCCTCCTTCCCACCCCCAAGTCCCCACCAACCACCCTCGCCGTCCCTTCTACCTTCACACCCTCACCCTCCTATCCTACTGGTTCACTCTGCCCTTTCTCATTCTGACCATTCCCTCCTACCATGCCCTCCCTCAATTCACTCCCCAGGAGACAGTCATCAATTCCGCAGACCCCTCCCTTGCACTTTCACCTGGACATCCCCCCCTTACTCCTTCCTCCATCCTTACTCCTTCTTACGCTTAGACTCCTTCCTCCTCTTGGACTCCTTCCCACCTTCAAACTCCCTCCTCCTCCCAGACTCCTTCCTCCTTCTTCCCCCTGGATTCCTTCCTCCTCCTGGGCTCCTTCCTCCCCACAAAGTCCTGCCCCCACCCCTGAACTCCTTCCCTTACACCTTCCTCCCCCCCTTACACATTTCTCCTGACTTTCTGCATTCTTCCCCATTACACCCTTCCTGCTCCGTACTCCCCCACCCCCAGCCTCGCCCCCGCCGCCCCCGGTACACCTTCCACTCCCAGTCAAACCTAGACCTTCCTCTACACCCCTCGATGATCATCATTGCAGCCCATGGCCCATCTGCCAAATCAGACCCCAGACATCAACTTTCTTGTGATTTTCCACTTTCCGTGAGCTGCTTCGCAGCAGAGCCATGTCCATGAGAATCCACCCAGCATGCGATGCACGTGTTCCTCCAGCATCCCGTTGCTGTCGGTTTCCAGCATCTTCTGCTCTTCGGATGTCCCCGATGTGAGCAAGGCCCTGATGGTAAGTCCCGATTTCTGCATGTCACACTTGTCCAGGCATGTTGAGGGCTGGTGTGTTTTCCCGCCAACGTGCCCAGATGATGCAGCGTGGATGGATGATTCCAACGAGCAGGGTTTATAATAGCTTGCAGATATATTAAAATGATGTTCCCGACTTGCGTCGGTGGGAAAGGTGGCCCGCCATTGATGGGTGGAGCGGATGATCACAAACTGGTTTCACGACGGTGTGAAACCGATCTTGGCCTTCCTGCCATATTGTCCGCTCACACCTGCTATGACTCCCAAAGCCAATGGAGAGGGAAAATTCCAGTCCTTGTATCCAGGGACAGAATTTTCAGGTCGGCTGGTGGCCGCGATCGGCGGGCCTGGGTTTGGCCGGGGAACGGCTACTGCAATCGGCCCCTGACCGTGATTTCATGGTGAAAGGTGCTCTGAAAGTCTCAGCACTACCGAGGTGGGGGCAGGAGGAGGGCGAGCGCTGAAGTCAGTACAGGCGCTGGGGAGCGCAGAAGGAAAGCTCCCTGAAGGCAGAGAGCTGCCTCAGGGAGCTGTGAGAATTTAAAGCCAATAAAAACAGAATTTAAAATCAGGAAAAATTGTCCATGCATCAGAATGAGATACCTTAATGTACAGATGATGAAAATTTTTTCAAAACTTTTTAACCTTTCTATTAACTAATCACAGAAACCTCATCCTACCCTTCAAATGAGGTTTCCTCAAAAATGCAAAGGCTGCCTGGCTGATTTGCCCGCACGCCAACCGTAAGCTTGGATGGGCAGCAAAAAATCGCTGTCAATTGCTACGTTAATAGCCTTAATAGGCCTCTTAATCGTCAGTGGGTGTGCTGCCGACTCTTGTGCGTACCCACCAACCGAAATATCATACGAGTGCATGATTACATCAGGACGCTCGCCAGACTTTATCGCGGGCTATTTCGTGGCCTTTTTTGGGACCAGATCTCTGTCATTGCAACAACATCAAATGTCCATGTGGTTATATCTGTGCCTCTAACGTCACCTTATTTACCATACTTTTTGCATTTACATACATGCACTGTAAACCTAACTTCGACCTTATTATATTCCCTCTTAGTCTGACCACACCTAATACCTAACTACATCTGGCATTACTGCTATCTGTCTCTTCCCATCTTTTGTGCACCTTCTTTCTCCTTTTAGATGCTACATCCTGGCTCCCACACCCTGCTAAATTAGTTTAAACCATCTCCAACAGCACTAGCAAGCTGCCCAATGAAGATATTGGTCCAGACCCTGTTGAAGTACAATGCAGCTGGACTGTACAGATCCCACCTCCTCCCAAACTGGTCCTAATGTGCCAGGAATCTTAAGTCTTCCCTCCTGTATCCCCAGCCATGCATTCATTTGTTCTATCCTCCTATTTCTATATTCACTAGCTCCTGGCACCAGAAATCACCTGAAGACCACTAGCTTTGAGGTACTGCTTGTTAGATCACTAAAATCTGCCTGCAAGACCTCACCCCTCTTTCTACCTACGTCATTGGTACCGAAATGGACCACACCCTCTGGTTGTTCACTCACACCTCTCAGAGTGCTCTGCAGCCACTCAGTGATATCCTTGACTCTGGCATCAGGGATGCAAAGTACATCCTGGAATCACTTTTGCAGCCTCATGTCTGTCTGCCTGTCCTAACTTTTGAATTCTCCCCGCCCTTATTACTTCTCAACTTTCCTTCTCTTTGCTGTACAGCTGAGCCAGCTGTGATGCCATGGATTCCCCAGAGGAGCCATCACTCTCACTAGTATTCAGAATTGAATACTTGTAGTTAGCGAGATACTCTCAAGGAATTCCTGCACTATCTGCCTGGTCCTCCTTCACTTCCTCTCTGCCTCCGTATCTTAACTTGCAGGGTAACCACCTCCAGAAACATGTTATCCATGTAGCTCTCACCTTCATGCTTGCACTGTAGTGATGCCAGCTTCTGCCCAAGCTTGGGTAGCTGGAGCTTGAGCCCTTTGAGCTGATGATGCTTCCTGCACATTTGGTTGTCCAGGACCCAAGAAGCATCTTGGAGTTCCTATATGGAACAGGATGTGTATTCCACAGGAATGAGGTGCACTGCCAACCCTCTATTTATTAGATTATTAAGTAACTTGACAGAAGTAAACTTTAGAGTTAAAAATACTCACCAGCTCTGGGAGGTTAAAAAAAAGGAACAAAAACCATCTTCGAATTTCTACTTGCATTCTCGACCCTCAACAACTTACGAAGCCTCCTTAGACAACACCTTCCAAGCCCGTGACCTCTAACACCACCACCTGCAAACTCCCCTCTAAGTTACACACCATCCTGACTAGGAATTATATTGCTGTCCCTTCACTCATGTGGGATCAAAACCCAGTATCACCATTCCTAATCATATTAGAGGGCCATGAAGAATCCAAAAGCGAAGCTCCTCAGATCTCCACTGAAGACCAGAGTGTCAGAGTCTCAGAGGACGCTGCATCACATCTTTCCCTCACTTCAAGTGCCAGCGCAGATTACAATCACCTCGTGGGTAGACATCCACGATTCAACAAAACCTTTTGCCTGTTCTTTGTAGCCTTAGAACTCTGGAAGCTATTGGCATATTTAGCCATTGCTCATCCTCAGCTTCCTGTAATCCTCATGCTGTTGCACCTCCACTTCTTCCTCAGGTGATTCCATGGTTATTCCCTTTAAAAATCTGAAATTATGTAGCATACAGTTTTCCTGAACCTGGGGACTCTCAGACTGAAGGATGGCTCTGGACTATCCAGGCAATGGAACCTCTGTTTCAAATTGCTAAATGTCAGTTCAATCAGAACTTTGGTTGAGGTGTGACTGATTGTATTGCTCCTCAACTTCTGTCCTCGGGTTCCTGAAAAGTGCCAGGATCCATGCATTGAGGAGATACCCCTGGCCCTCAAGCAGCTGGCCTGACACCTGATAATCTGGGTGTAAGAGAAGACAGACTGCACACTGGCAAAGCATAAATGCATCATGACTACTGCAAATAAGCCAGGCACAGTTCAGGATGGGGTGAGATTGGGAGGGGGGTAAATGAAGGTATCAGAGGGAGGGGGAGGTTTGGGGGTGCGGGAGGGTCCTACAGTCCTATACTTGTTGCACATTCAAAGAGTGGAAACATTTCCTGTTAATGAAGATACAGGATTGTGCAAAAACAATGTGGGTACAGCCGTTTGACCTTACACTTGTGGGCAGCCTGCAATTCTGCCAAAGCTCAGAGCTTTCTCCTTCTTTTGCTGCTGCCATGGGGAACCTGATCAATTTGTGCCACTTAGTGAGGAGGGCATCTGATACAGCAGTGAACTGCAAATAGACTAATGCTGCTGATGCCACCTGCTGCAGCCTGGGATGACCCTGTGTTGTAGGAATTGAGGGCTGCAGCTATCTTTACAGCCACTGGCAGTAGTGCATGTGCCATCATGCTGAGCAGCACTTGGTGCTGCAAAAGGTTACATATCTCCGTCACTGCCTCTCTGGTGAAGCAGGGCTGCCAGAAAAAGATTCTCAGTTAAGCTGAGGTAGGATGCTTAACTATGAAAGGCCCCTGTGATGTAAGCCTCCAGTGCCCTCCTCTCTTTCATCCTCTTCTGCCAGCAGCTGCGGGCCTCTGCTCTCTTTCTTACTCCTCCACCCTCAATGGTTGACCAAGCAGTAAACCTGCAATTTCATAGATTACGTGGTGAAGCCCCTGCACAGAATTAATCTTGTGCTTTCAAAAAGTCACTTCCCAAATTTTTTTCACAGAGCTACAGAAGCCAACACAGTCAACTAAAAGGTCTGTATGTCCAGTGGTCACCTAGAAAGCCTAGCAAGAAACATAGCTGAATGGAGACAAAGCTCCCTTTAAGTAACACTGGTGCAGCTTACTAAACTATTGTTGATGCCAAGAACTTCTGGGCTGAGTATGGGGAGGGGGGGTGGGGAACTTAAGCATCAGTGAATTCCACATGACAACAGTTCAATTTGGCAAAAAGGGGCTTAGAGCTGGTGTAGGACACTTATTTTAATGATTTAATGAGAAGTCCACTTTCAGGCAGCTACTCAGAACAACTTAAACTTGCCCGATCTAATGCGGTCAGAACCCTTCCAGGGGAGACCGGGCATGGGAAGCCGCAGACTGAAATTCATGTCCTTAATGTTGATTTATGCTCAAAAGATGGGTGAACTAAACTGAATTTATCCCCCATGCTTCTCCTTTCAAGCTGTTAAACTAGTAGTCTAGTCAGCAAAAGGAAAGATGGAATGAGGCAAAAAATAGGGTTAGCCTTTACTTTTTAACCAACAAGCAAGGTACTACATAACCAGTCAATAAATGCAAGGGTAAATCCAACTGAAGTTAATATCTGATTTAATTTACAAACATCAGTAGCATTACCGATATCAGTCAACATGTACATCTAACCAGTTGTAGAAAGAAAGAAATCAAAGGAAACCAAATTGTATTTACACAGGCGTTCCCAGTCTTTAATTTGTAAAGAGCACAGCCCAACTACTTAAATTTATCAACTCTAAATCTGTGGTTTAGCAGCAACAAGTTACTGGAGGAGAACAAAGGGCTGACATGTAGTTTCAATAGTCAAGAAACTGAGACAATTCTGAACTTTACAGTCAGTCAGGAAGCTGAGGAACTCCAAACAATATCCTGATATGTAAAAACTTGTCCAGCTTTCAGGGAAATAGCATGTGTTTTAATTTTTACCTTTACTAAAGTTCAGGGGAAGGGGGGTGTGGGGGTAAGCGGTTGAAAAAAAATCACGTCTATAACAAAAAGTCTAGTTTGTCCAGGTAGGTTCAAATTCAGCAGAATTCACAAAATATACACTGGTTTGTTATATCTGACACCGTTAGGGTGAGGTTATTTCCCAGGCTTTGTAAACCAAAGCAATGTCATTGGTCAAAAGTACAGGAGACACAACTGATCAAAAAGATAACAAGACAATTCACCCCAAGAGGACATGCTAGATTGTTGGTTACTCTATCCCCCCCAAAAATAAAAATAAAAGAATGCAATATTTTTTAATGTTTTTAACATACAAAAATATGAGGACGAAATATAAATTAATATATATTAAAGATTCAAAAATGGAGTGAAAGAGAAGATCTAGCAAAGTTAGGTACAAGTTTTTTTGATACAATAAATACTTCGTAATGATATCTTGAATACTGCGTAAACTCATTTCAAAAGAAAACCACAAACTTTATCCAACTAAGTAATCCATACATCAATTCTCTATTGGTTGTATAGTCCCCCATTTATAATTATATTACAAAGAATTAATACTGGAAACAAGGCTTGCTAAAACACTTTGTAAGCTCGAATATGCTAATGTACACATTATACTGGGGAAAAGAAAACGACTGTTCACATAATCAAGATATGAAATGACAGCGGAAGTTCCAGGGCTTCTTCATCGATGCACATTCTTGGTTTCATTTCCTTACAGCACAGTTAAATCTGTGTCCCTGTTTCAAAGATGAACTGACATGACTGGCAGCTTGTCATCTTCTTCAAGCGGACATCGCCCACTTTCAGTGGCACAGTCCTCCTTTCCATTTCGCCTTTACTCTCCACAGGATGTCAGCATATGGAAAGCTTCCTTTTACCAAGTCAGGACAAGTCGAAATCCAGTCCAAAACGGTTTGGCATCTTGACAGACACTTTTATGCGTTTTTGCAACAGCTTTCAGTCAAAAGGACTTGAAACTTTTTTTTTGTAAATGAAGAAAATAGTCATTTTCTGATAATAAAAATAAGTCTGTTCTGTATTTTACAATATAATTCAAATATCTCCACCACGGAAGCAAAATACGTCCCACACAGTCACCAGGTGCACATTGTTTCGAAAAAGGGCGAGCGTTTGAAGCTTTTACAAAGAACATCGTGAGCAGCCGCATTTCACGACTTTTTCCACCTCCTCCACAAATGAAGAGCCGTCAGTGCATTCAAAACTGTATTTCCGTCGCTTGCTTCTCAGAGGTCCACAGCACTGTCCGTTGTCACATCCACCTCGGCACTCTAACCGCGAGACCTTTTTGGTTGTCTGGCAAGCGGCATAGCCTTGCTGCTTCTGGTAGTAATCTCGGATTCGTTCCCCTCGACAGGAGATTTCTGGAAGTGAGAACCAAAGAACCATTACTTCTGATTTGCAGCAATCGGTAGCAACAATTAGCTTTTGTCTAAATGGGGTTTGGTCACTTGTGCAAGGGTCACAGTTGCTAAAACAGGAAGTAAAATATTTGCATACTTTGAATGGAAAGTAGAATCTCCCTTATCTAGGCTATCGTTATCTATGAAAGGAGCACTCTAGCACTACCTTTGGAAATCTCCATGTGCTCCCATGTCATCAGAGAGAAAGTATACAGTACTGGACTGGCAACCTGGAAGCTGAGAGTTCAAATCCCACTGTGGGAAACTGAAATTAATTTCAATTAATCTGGTGATTTGTAAAATGATTCTAAATGCCCTAGCAATCAAATCAGTTATCAGCACAGATAGTGATAGGTGACAAAAGTGGAATGAAAAAAGTTTCTTTCCATATCATTTATTGGGGATGGTGGTGTAGTGGTATTGTTACTGGACTAGTAACCCAGAAAGTCAGGCTAATGCTTTGGGGACATAAATGGATTCAAATCCCACCAGAACTGCTGGTGGAATTTAAATTCAATCAATTAATAAATCTGAAATTAAAAGCTAATCTTAGTAATAGTGACCATAAAGCTACTTGTTGTAAAAATCTATCAGGTTCACTAATGCCCTTTAGGGAAGGAAATCTGCTGTCCTTAACTGATCTGCCAGACTTGGCCTGTGGCAAATGGTGAGGAAACCAACAAGAGGGAAAAACCTACTTGCCCTTGCCCTCACCAATCCACCTGTCGTAGATGGATCTGCCCCTTACAGCAGTGGTAGGAATGACGACCAAATAGTCCTTGTGGAGACAGAGTCCCTTCTTCACACTGAAGATACCCTCCATGGTGTTGTGTTGGCACTGCCACTATGCCAAATTAGATAGGTTCATAACAGGTCCAGCAGCTCAAAACTGGGCATTCATGAAGCATTCTAGGCCATTAGCAGCAGCAATCACAATCTGTAACCTCATGGTCCGGCATATCCCTCTCTACCATTACCATCAAGCCAAAGGACCAACTTTGGTTTAATGAGGATTGCAGGAGAGCCTGCCAGGGGCAGCATCGGGCATCCTAAAACACAGAGCTACAAGCAAGAAGAACCATGCTAAAGACAGGGCTAAATAACTGACAGATCAGATTATAGATCTGCATTCCTGCCATGTACAGTCATGAATGATGGAGGACGCTTAAACAACTAAACAGAAAAGAGGAGGCTCCTTAAATACTCCCATCTTCAATGATGGGTAGCCCAGAACATCAGTGCGAAAGACAAGGCATTTGCAACCATCTTCAGCTAGAAGTGTGGGTGGATGATCCACCTCAGCTGCATCCCGAGGTCCTCAGCATCACAGATGTCAGACTTCAGACAATTCAATTCACTCCATGCGATATCATGAAAAGGCTGAGCACACTTGACACAGCAAAGGTTATGGGCCCTGACAACACTGTGGCTGTGGTGTGGAAGACTTGTGCTCCAGGATTAGCTGCGCCCATAGCCAAGCTATTCCAGTACAGCTACAACGCTGGCATCTACCCAGCAATACGAAAAATTGCCCAGTTGTGTCCTGTCCACAAAAACCAGGACAAACCCAATCTGGCAAATTACCACCCCATCAGTCTACTCCCAATCATCAGCAAAGTGATGGAAGGTATCATCAACAGTGCTATCAAGCGACATTTACACAGCAATAACCTGCTCACTGATGCTCAGTTTGGATTCACTACTGATACTCCAGACATCATCACAACCTTGGTCCAAAAGAGCTGAATTCCAGAGGTGAGGTGAGAGTAACTGCCCTTGACAAGGCAGCATTTGACTGAGTGTGGCACCAAGGTGCCCTCACGAAAGTGAAGTCAACGGGAATTGGGGAAAAACTCTCCAATGGTTGGAGTCATACCTAACACAAAGGAAGGTGGTCATGATTGTGTGGTTCATGAGGGCAGCTCACCACCACCTTCTCAGAATAATTAGGGATGGACAACAAATGCTGGCCTTGCCAGTGATGCTCACATCCCATGAAAGAATGATAAAGAAATAATATTAGGAAACTGATTATTCATACAAACCCCATGCCTGATTACTAGAAAAAAAGAAACTCTGTAACCTGAAATACCCAAAACGTTCAACATTTCAGTACTTCAGGATTTACTCTGTCAGTGGCCACATATATAATTGGGAGTGCCTGTACTTAAAATAATTTTTAAAAATACTATAAAATAGTAAACAAACGTATCTTCATACCTAATTACAGAAATAAAATACCCAGTGGGAATGAGTTTATACCCAGTTTGTTCCACTTCTGAGGGAAGCTTCACAACCTTGTGACTTATAAACTCATCTTCACTTGTGGAATATAACTAGGTAGTGACTGTTGTCTCTTGAAGAATGCTCTTTTAAAACCTAGTATTGCATTTCTGTCAAATATGTTTTGGATATACCACAACTGTGGTAAATACTATTCTAAACAGAGCCTGCAAACATTGTGCATTACAATAAAATATTGCAGCTTCATATGTACATCACAAATGTCAAACACAAGCTCGCTTAGCAGTTCAATTTTTCCACGAGTTGTTATGGATCCAAAAGGATTGATTTTTGTAGCACATTACACATTTATTTATTGACTGTCTTCAGTCATCTAGTACGGAAACATGAACCAGCAAGACATGGAAATAACTATCACTAACTGCATGCTTTAACACTTACAACAGCAGAGTAAGAAAATCATACTGTACAAGGTAAAAGGGCAAAGAAAAGCTCTTAGTCAGGATCATGGGGGTGGGGGGTGGGGGGAGGGAGGGAAATAGATTTTATTGGATTCAAACAAGTTAATAAGAAAGAAAAAAGTTTTTCGAAAGGGTAACTAGCAGGAAGAGAGAGAGAAAAAGAAACGATTCACCCCTTTTCCCATTCGTCTCACCTGCAAGAGGTGCTGTGATTGGTCAGTTGAAGCTGAGAGGTCAGAGGTAGAGTTTGTGCTAGGGTTAAGTGCAGAATCATTGGATTTGGCTGCTCAGTCCAAGAAGATATAGAAATGTTAAAGTGAGATAAACAGCAGTGAGGTTAAAGCTGATAAATGAAACCTATTTAAATGAAGGGCTTTTGAATTCATTTAATGAAAGCTCATAATACGAAAACTGAATTAAACTGAGGCATACAGCAACACAAACATTAGTATTTGAAAGTGTAATGTAGGATACAATCATGCTATTGTTAGCATTCAGTACAATTCAGTTAGAAGGAATACAGAGTGATTTGTCAATATTCAAAAAGGAGGGAAGAAAACACACTTTGTGGACACTCTTTCCCACAGAGCAAAGAATAGCTACTTCTGAACGAACCATCAGACTTCAACTTGTGGGGGGTGGAATACAGTGAATGATGATAAACATTTATGTCACAGGCTTGTCATTAGTTTTGAAAAAATATATTATTCAATACTGATGTTCCTCAAATTGCTTTATTTTGTACAACGTACAATGTAGGCATTTTTTCTGGACAGAGGAACCAAATCAGGTACTAAAATACTAAAGCAAAGAAAGTAATTAATTTCTGCACTGGTTGCTTTCACGATCTTGGAAACGCTTAAATATAAGGACAGCAAATGGTGGCATAGTCCAAAATTAATTGTGGATTGAAATCAACATTTCAGAAAATTTGATATGATTAAACAAGCAAGGAAACACTCAAACCTCTATTCAAAAAGTTACTTAAAATGAACTTCCCTTACCTTTATCACAGTTCTCTCCAGTGTATCCACTATTACATTCACAGTAAGGCCTGTTGACAGCTGAAAGCCTGCATTTTCCATGTTTACACCTGATGTTCTGGCAGGGGTTAAACAGTTCCTCTTCCTCATCACACAGTACATTTTTGAAACCTGTCTGGCATTTACAGCTGTATGAGAAGGCATTGATGGGCACACAAATACCATGTACACACCTGAAAACAGATTAAAATGTAATTAAAGGATCAACAGTTGTTTTTTTTCCTTACAGTTTCTATATTATTTCTCTCCTTCCTGCCACATTCCATAATGCAACATTCTGCTACTCAAAGAGTGGGCAAACAATATCAGTTGCCCAGACAGGAAGTCTCATTCCTATATGGTAATCTATCCTGTGGTAGATTGTGAAGGAACAATCTGAAGTGGGAAAATTTGAGTAACTGACATGAACTGAAGGCTCTTAGGCTGGGAGTCAACAAAATTCAGGTCACATTTCCATTTTCAGCTAACTTTCTTTTCACTTGCTGGTTGGAATGATCTAGCGATGAAGTATCACTAGTATGCTGTGCCACAGTAGTACAGTATTAATCCCCACCCATAGTTCTGCAATACCAATTTGTCAATGGCAGTCAGGCCATCAGTTGAAGGCCCCTAGGGGGTTAATTTCCTTGCATAGCACAATATCTAATGCTTTTATGCCCTATTGTATCACAGTCATTATTCCATTTGAATTATGCATAGAGCAATTTTGCAAAATGCATGAGTAGTGCATTGTAAAAGGAAATTAAACCTCCAGGTGAGGTACTTTGCTACATAAATCAGGAGCTTCCTCCTGTATACCTGTTGGTGGTGACTAACAGAACAACAGTAAAGGCCACACTTGCTCAAAGAATAGCATTAGTTGGATGGAACTTGGACAGTGAGGTCTTTTTCTGATGAAAATTCTTGAAAGTTCTCATTACCAAGTTCGGGGTGCTGTAAAATTATACCTTAGCTCTTTATTTATTATCAACAGTTGTTAGGAATGTATAATAATTCTTCTTCTTCAACTGGAAAATATTGTCACCATCAACACCATTGCATTGAACTAATGAGTATTTACGTAGTAGCACCCACACAGATCTTTCCAGCCACAACCAACCGCTTCATTCAAACAAGTTTGGTTTCATTCTGGATCAAGCTTCCAAAATCCAAAAATCACATTAATACTATTTATGTGGCTGCTACGGTGTTCCAACTAAAATAACCGAGTTGAAATGCAGTAGTTTTTTTTGCAATATAACTTGCTTATTTCATATAGATAGCCATTTAAGAACATTAATTCCAAAATTGGGCGCATACAAAAAGCCTTAGTTTTACTACTTATGTGTTTTTGAGGAACAAGCAAACATTATACGTGTAGCATGGTAGCTTTATTGCACCTGGTTGCAATTTAACACTAAAATATTGTCTATTTTCAGCCAGAATTAGAAGCACATATGTGAGTAGAGCAAAACTGAGGCATGACAATTCCAAACTTCCTGTTTGAAGTGATTCAAATTCCTCCCATTAGAGTGTACTAATCATGTAAATCATTTATTTGGATTACTTGATTATGTTTCCAATATGCCTCAAAGGAACAATTAGCATCTGCTATACTCAATGATCAGGCTGCAATGAAACACTAGAGGAATGCTTCTGCGAATCCAGAGTGAATGATCTTAATAATAGACTTTGTGAAAAGCTACGGTTTATTACTTATTTCCTGATCATTTGGAAATGCATTCAGTACCATAGTTGCATTCTGAGAATATGATTAACTTTAGAGCATCCACAATAGGTTTGAATATTGGATTTCAGTTTTTCAGGGGACTCCAGAGTAGCAGTAATGAACTATAATGATGATTAATTGCTGTTATTTAGCTTTGCTTTCTAGTCTTCTCAAAATCTCTGCATTTTACTATTATGCACTCCTTCTTCTTCATTATTACCTAGTTAATCCAGCGTATAATTATATGTAATTTCCACTTTCAAAGCAGCATAAGGAAACATGGATCTTTCTAATCGTGTACAGAAATAGTGGAAGAAGGGTCATGTGGACTCAAAACGTCAACTCTTTTCTTCTCCACCGATGCTGGCAGACCTGCTGAGTTTTTCCAGGTAATTCTGTTTTTGTGCCAGAAAATATGACTTGTTTCTTATAAGTAATCCAAGACTAAAGACACAACATTGAACTCGTATCTCAATGGGTTCAAGTTCAAATCAGGAGAATTCTCGGCTCTGCTAAACCGGCCTTTAAAAATGGCTGCCCACAGTTCTGATCTTCATTCCAAGGGGGTGGGCTGGATTAGAAGTCAGCCCACCGCCCTCGGAATGAGTGCAGAGGCCACGTGTGTGGAGGTGGGCTGGGCAGAAGGCTTGCTCCAGCACTTTCTTGAATTCAATTTTTAAAAAATTGAAACAAAGAACAGCCCTCCAGGCCTCACAATTCACACACTTCCCATGCCCTGTCCATGCCAACCTCATGCCCCCCACCCGTTCCCTATGGCCCCTCATACCCCCTATGCTAACACATACTCCCCATCCACCATCCTTGGCCCTTACCCCCTCCACGCCAACTCACCTTCTATCCTTGATGGAGAGGCTTTCTGTGTCTTAAGTTCAGAGACTCACTGAAGCATGTAGCAACAGATTTCCCTACCTGAGAGTGGGAAGCCCACAGATTGGCAGAGATTCCATCCTCCTGCAGACATCTTGTTGGCAGATCATGCAGCGAGTCTGCCACTTGCAAAGGTCTGAACCCCAGTCTGTCCAAGCTGAAGGACAGGAGGCTTGTGGTGGTAGATTACAAAGCAACTGGACAGCTTACAAAACAAAAACTTGAAACGAGCTGATTCACAAAATGTGCAACAAATTGTAATGCTCCAGGGGATTGTGGATGTTATTGAAAAAACAGTCAAAAAATGATGAAAAGGAAATACACAAGATGCTTGCTATTTTAAGCTCAATGTATTCCACTCCCAAAACTGTATGAAAATGTCTTTACATTGTTTTTCCACAAAGCTATGTTAAACATCACTTGTAAGTGTGAAGTCCTATCAAAAAGCATTTCGAAATGTTTGACATATGCAAAATTAACAAGTTTTAAATGTTCAGTAAATAATGATGTATGGACAAAGTTAAGAAATCTGTAGATTTAAATTTCTCTATTTACTATTGTTAGCAGTTATCAAGAACACACAGGGCAGGATTTTACCATTGGCGAGCGGGGGCGGGGCCCACTCGACGCGTAAAATGACGCGGGATGACATTGGGCGGAACCCCCTACATCACCCCGCCCCATTTAAATTTTCAGGAAGGTGGGGGCGCAGCAAAATCAGCTGCGGGCCCGCCAACCTGTCAATGGCCACTTGCGGGCAGGCCAGGAGCCCCGGTGGCAACGAGAAAAAACATGAAACCTCATCCAGCGGGGGGATGAGGTTTCATGTAGGGTTTTAAAAATTGTAATAAAGTTGTTATGGAAATTATGAACATGTCCCAACTCAGAGGGGACATGTAAGGGATTTTTATTTTCTCTATTTTTAAAAGTTTAAAAGCTGCACTTAGCCTCAGGGAGATGTGCGCTCTTTCGTGCGCATGCGCGAAAGAGCGCACTCTTGAGTTTAGGGACTCCCCCCCGTCCGCACCGGGAGTGCATAGCGCTTCCCAGCGGACGTCACGCTGGGTGGGCTTTAATTGGCCTGCCCACGTAAAATGGTGGTGTGGCCCCGATCGCTGGCGGCAATGGGCTCTGTGCCCGCCCGCGATTGGGTCGGGCCCACCCACCCGACGAACGGAAAATTCAGCCCATATAATCTTGTCCGTTACTTTAATTATATGCCTAAAATATAGGGATTACAAACTTAGATAAAAGCAAATTGCTGCAGATGCTGGAAATTTGAATCAGAAACAGAAAATACTGGAAAACTCAGCAGGTCTGGCAGCATCTGTGGAGAGAGAAACAGGATTAATGTTTTGAGTCCGTATGGCTCTTCTTCAGATTATGAATTTAGGTGAATACATTAAAAACTGCACTGAAAATAGCATACGAAGGAAGTTAAGAACACAAACTTCCATTTCCTTAATGTAGTAAAACATCCCAGGAGCTTCACAGGAGTGTATAGTTAGACAAAAAAGAAAGATATTAGGAAGGTGACCAAAGGTTGGTCAAAGAGCTAAGTTTTAAGGAGCACCTTAAAGGAGAAGAGAGAGATAGAATGGGAGTGAGATTAGAGAGGGAATTCCACAGTTTGGCAGCTGAAGGCGCAGCTGCAATAGTGAGATTAAGTAGCTGGGATCTACAAGCGGCCAGAATTGGAGGAATGCAGTATTTTCAGAGGGTGGTGTGGCTGCAGGAGGTTACAGGGATGGCGGACGGGAGAGGCCATAGAGGAACTTGAACACTGGATCAAAATTTTAAAATGGAAATGTTGGTGTGCTATCACGCAATGTAGGTCAGTGAGCACAGCCCATAATATCTCCTTAGGTGAAATCACTTATGAAATTTGGTTAAGATTCAGTGAAACCCTTCAGAGCTAAAGTCATTAATGATGCATAAAAAGACACAGTACAATCTCTGGTGCTTTCAACATCAAAAGCAATCAAGGGGAAGGTGAGAAAATCTCAAATCTAGGTCAGTGCAAACCTAAAGAAACTTTCAAGTTATTTAGATCACAAGTTGGCATTCACAGGCTGACATTTCTATGGACTGGACTTTAAAAGACAAAGTAAATGTAGGAAGAAGCACTCCCCTATTCTCTTAGTAAATGTTTTAGAAGCAGTCACACAGGCACAGTAAAAGCTGTTGTTCTCAGATTGAATATATACTGGTGAAGCAGAGTAAAGGAATTTTTTCTCAGCAATGGTTCTGGCTTTTTTCTGGCCTCGAAGCACTTTCCCCTCCCACCCAATTGTCCACATTGCCAGTGGGATATCACACTGGTCCAGAACACGTCTCGACCAACGTAGCATGGAGATGTCGGGAATTACCTGCAGTAGGCCTGGGCTGCCTCTGGAGTTTAGTATGGAAGGCTGAGGCCTCCATTAACCAGACTCTGGAGCACCACGTACAGCAGTGGGTGGGTAGGGCATCTACCAGGCGGCTCTTCAGGCTGCAGGGTCTTCCAGGAGGTGGATTTTTGCCTTCAATGGTGGGTCAGTTGGTGTCCGGATATGATGCCGGGGTCTGAGGCATCCAGGCTGCCCTGTCGTGCATAATGTCAGGAAACCCCCAACTGCATAATTAATTAGGCCAGCATCGCGTGATATGGCACAAGTTTCCACCAGTCTCCATGGCAGGAAACTCTCCCCGTTCCCATCCCTGCCATGGGACTTAGTCCCGGAATGGAAAATTCCACCTGATGTTTCCAGTGGAGTCCAAAAATGGGAAAATATTCTCTTCCTAAGTACTTCCCATTCTTGTAAGTAGAAAAATAATGAGGATTTAGCCAATCAAAAGAAATAAATAGCAAGCTCCACAATCACTTACTTGTTGCCCTGACACGGGTCGTTGGTTTGCTGGTCACAAAGTGTTCCTGTCCAGCCTCCCTCACACTCACAGGTGAAGCTGGACTGGCCAATGGCGAGACAGGTGCCATGCTGACACATCTTCTTCTGGCAGGGTTCACAGCCTGGCAGAATCCCAATCTGCATTGGAACTTTCTTAAAGTCCTGCAGTTCATTGTTGATATACAAGTTGCGAATGCAGCCGTGGAAACTGGTGCCATTCTGGCCTGGTCCTTGGCGCAAAGCTGCAAAGTTTGTCTTGGTGGGCATACCTAAAAAGGAGCAAAGGTACGGTGAATAATCTGTGACAGCAATTGTGCTTTTGAGTTATTACTGAGATCACGTAGCGATAACTGAACATGTTTCAACTGATATGATAATAACTTTTGCAGTTCATTTCCTTAAATGATTAAATACTTATTATTAAAATCATTATTTCCCACTCTCTTTTTAAGCCCACACTTCCCATATATTTTCTATCTTAGCTCCCCATCAGCAATAACCTGTAAATCTAACCCAATAGTCAACATTACATGTGAGCAGTATCCATTATGATTAAAACATTTTAAATTGGAGAATCACAGGTAGAAGCTTGAATCACACCACTCCAAGGCATGGTGTGTAGGTGTTCTGAAGTGCAGCCCTTGGGAGTATCATCAGTTAAATTGCAAACATATCTGTAAAGGAGACAAGTGTAATCACGAAATCAGTGCCCTAGGTAATGCAATGCTATTTTTGTGCAATTGCTTTGGTAAATTTTGCCTATGCATGCAAATCTGCTAACCCATCAGTATTTGCCTTTAGCAAAATTATGAAGAAAATTATCATGCAAAAGGCTCTGCTCTATTAATTAAACACATCTCTCCAACACCAATTTACAATATTCTAATTGATGTTTTATTATAAACATATTTTTGAGTTTAATACAATGGGATGAAATACCCTTATGTCTAACAGGATGTTGCCTACTGTGTATCTTGCCAGTTTTGCTCTTTGGCTGGAACTGTGAAGGATTACACAAAACAGTCATTGAAATGTAAATATAAATAATTTACTGGAAGTCCACCATACCTCCAACATAGAGAGGGGAGTCAATGTTGAGTGTTGATTGTCTGGCTAAGTTGTTGATGCTCTTTGGATTTCCTCCATCTATCACCAGGCTCAACATTTGATCAGCTGCTACCAGCTCCAGACTGTGGAAGTTACCATCATTGATTGTTTCCACACTGCAGAAAGAACAAGAGCAGTAAGTTAGCTGGATAATATATATTTTACATTGTATTAAAATCAGAGAGATTTATGTAAATGACTAATAAAAGTTTGTACTTAATCACATATTGAATATATATTTTCCTAAAGATGAGATATCTATTATTGCCTCACACAAAAATGTGATCAATTCAGAGGAATTATTCCCTTGATCCATTAGCAACATCTTCCATTAATATTAATCCTTGCCACCACCAGTTCTACCAGACTCCAGTTCTATGGACAGCCTAGGATGAAAGTCCAATTCCCATTAAACTAGAACATATTGTGGCATAAAGGGGAGTCATGCTGCAATTTGCTTGGCTTTTGTGTTAACACAAACTAAAGACAATTTATTTAAAATTAAATAATTTTAAACAATGCAGAAAAAATAAGCATAAACAAAGTAAACTGAAGTAGCATAAAGACTTAAGACAAACTGAAGAAACCAAAGGAGAATACTGAACCGATTGGAAAAGGAAAAGAAAATTGAGCAGTTGAGCTGGACTGGATCAGATTGGCGCCAATTAGCATGGGGTTCGATTCCCATTCTGGCTGGGGTGGATTTGGGACCTGCCTCCTTGCCCTACCCATGGTGAAGGTTGTGATACTGTTGGTCAGACCTGCCCTTGATCAGACAGCTCAAGAAGAAGATAACTAGTGTAGATTCATCAGAATGACACTTAAAGAGTTAGATTATAAGAACTAGTTGCATAAACTTGGCTTGTACTCTTTTGAGGTTAGAAGATTGTGGGGTAATCTATCAAGGTGTTTAAAGTGTGAAAGAGATATTTGAAAGTGTAGATAAAGAAAACTATTTCCTCTGGTAGGTGAATCCACAAAAAGGGGACACAAATCTTAAAAGTAGAGCCTTTAGGAGTAAATTCAGGAAATACTGTTTTCGCATAAGATAGTTGAAACCTAGAACTCAAAAGGTTATGGATACTGGAACAGCTGAAATGTTCCAGACAGAGATTAATAAATTTTTGTTTAATAAAAGTGTCAAAGAATACAAGTAAATGGAGCTGAGGCACAGATCAGCCATCATGTAATGGAATTGTGCAATAGGCTGGAGGGACTCTTGTTTCTGTGAATCGATATTCCTATAAATGTTTTCCAGGATTGCTGCGTAGAGTGGGCTCAGACGATAGCAACTAATATCACATTATAAATGTGGGCAGTGAGGAACTAAATTTTTGAGAGAAAACTCATTTATTAAAAATGTGCTTAAATAGCAAAGAATGGGTTTCATGCCTGCTCTTCCGAGGAAAATAAGCTGTTGAGTATACAAATGACCTGTTGTCTGATGCATGTAGAAGAATATTAGCTCTTTTAGAGATGACAAGCAAACATATCTTGATTGCCTTTGCTAGCTGCTGATCAGTGGAAGTGTGAAAAGCATTAAAATAGTGTGCTTAATTATGTGGCAGTGCCTCAGGGAGATGGATGTTTTCTATCTCACTCAGACTTAATGGAAGACCATTTGTTACAGCAACAATTCACTTATGACTGACAAGCACTATGCAAAGTGCTAACCCAGTACCTCACCATCAACCTTGTTCTGACTTTACTGATTAGGGGCACAGCTTTGTGATGTGCCATTTCTATTAGCACAAGGACAGCTTCATTTGTGAGACTAAAGTCTTAGCATATCATTGAAACACGTCATCATTTTTAAGGCAGAATTTTCCAGGGCTGAATCCAAAAGGACTGATTTGTGGCTCTTGGAAGAATATTCAAGTTTGAATAATGGTAAAACAAATCATAAAATGCTGGAAATGATCATTATGTCAAGCAACAGTTGTGGCAGGAACAGGCAAACATTAACATTTGGTCTGGTCCATTCGTCAGAAATAGACTTTTACCTTAACGTGTCTATTCTGTCCACAGATGCTGCCCAATCCACTGAGTGTTTCTAGCATTTGTGTTTTTTTAAATTTCCAGCATGTGCAGTATTTATTTTAAACAAACCAGATCGATCATGCACGTGTAACTCTTTATCCATAATTACACATATGAGCATTATACCATATTACTGCTGTGTGACAGCTATATTAAAAACACACCATAATGTCCCCATTGACTGAAGTTATCGTAATAATGATAAATGTAAAGAATCACAAGCTTGTCAAGGTATTTTAATTGAGTTGAGTTAATTATTAGTAGTATCTGTGTGTTATGCAAGCCCACATATTGCCAGAAGGACCTGTCACTATTCTGTATATGAGTGAAAAATTGTCTAATTAATGCCTTATAGCACAACATTTCTCTTTTTCCCTCTTTTGTGACTGCAATTAATTCTGACATTACCAGTCTTGTTTGGTTGGATGAGTTTGGATGAATCACTGGGAATCAGCTAGTTTCAAGCATTTTGCTTGCAGCCTGTTCCTTTAGAAAGAACATTGCTGTAGATTAATTCACATCGAATTATCAAAATTAGTTTTGTTCTTAAAACAATATTAAAATATTTATGCCTCTTTACTTTTGTAAACTGGGGAGTGATATTCTATTTTCCTCCCATTCCCCTGGTTTTATGAAGGTTTCAGGCTAATCTGTGGTGAGCAACACTGCTCTGAGCTGATGTGAGCATAACTTTGAATTGATTCTCTTGCTGGAGAAGTATGGGTGAACATCAAGTGAACACAGAGTCAGATACAACTGTGATGCTGCCCTCCCCTCTGATAGTTGAAGAGCCCACTTAGCAGATGGATGAAGAATAACTACTTGAGAAGGATAGGGGAGTGTTGCTGCCAATTGTGGAAACAAATCCTATCGTGAGCCATCTTTCAGGAGAGGAAGAGAGAGAAGAAGAGATGGGGAAAATAAACAATCTGAAATGGCTTCCTTTCATCAAACATCAGGAATCTTTTCAGGAACTAGCTTCCTTGAAGCCACTGGTGCCTGCTTACCCCACCAGAGAGTTACAGGACATGGAAAATTGTCAAATGCATGCGGTGCTTCCCAAAACCATAAATGTGATCAACCCTTCCACAGGTAGTAGGCCTAACTGCTGCAATGGAAGCTCAGATTGAGCTCATGAGATCCATGCTTGCTGCCATGCAAACTCGGACAGCTGCAGATCTCAATGTTCAAAGAAGCATGCAGGCTCTCACAGCGTTCCAGCAATCTCTCCTCCCGGCAGATTACTAGGATTGCTGAGATACCACTCCCGGGGAGTGGCAGCGGCGCCATGGGGCACAAACCTACTGTCCTCTGTCAGGATGAGAACATTCATGCTCCCACCGCTACTGCTCTGCCAGTGCTTTGGCTGATGTATCTAACCAGACTGCTGTGGCCCATGCTCAGGATGTGCAGTCCAAAGCTGGGCTCTCAAGGCCAAGAGCTGCTCAAGGTTTCCCTGACAGACCATCTACAGTCTCCTCCACTGAAAGTCAGCCTCCTGCCACCCGCCATGCTGCAGACATGGGAGTAACAACTGCACAGGAGCACAAGAAGGCACTAGGGGAATGTACAATGGTGATTAGTTCTGTTTTCAATGTATTCTTGAAAGTGTTGTTGGATAAAATTGTTATGAACTTTTTGATTTGTGATGTCTTATTTCAGGATTTTAAAAATTCATTCGTGAGATGTGGGCGGAGTGGCATTTAAGAGTCAACCACATTGCTGTGGGTCTCTAGTCATGTGTAAGGACGGCAGATTTCCTTCTCTAAAGGACATCAGTGAACCAGATAGGTTTTTACAACAATCGGCAACGGTTTTGTGGTCATCATTAGACTTTTAATTCCAAATTTTTATTGAATTCTAATTCCACCATCTGCCGTGGAACCCAGATCCCCAGAGCATTACCCTAGGTCTCTGGATTACCAGTCCAGTGACAATACCACAACACCACCACCTTCCCCTTTGTCCAAGAGGGTGATGTATAAAGGTGTGGGATTGTGGAGCAATTGTGAAGTGGTGGGGCAGAATTTTCCACTCATTGGGCAGGCGCGGCGGGTGGGCACGGGAGAGGCCGTGAAACCAACCACTCCCCATGATTGGTCCCCGACCGCGATTTCACACTGGCCGTGAAGGGCCGAGCGGGGGCGGGGGTCTGTCATTCGCCGGGTCCATTGACGACCCAGCGGCCAGTTTAAGAACGGCCCAGGCAGCCCAAGAAAGGATGCCAGGGAAGGACTTCTGTCTGCCGTTCGAACGATGGACACGAGAGCGGCTGCAAAAGCCAGCGGGAGGGCAGGTCGGGCAGGCACTCGGCCCCCCACTTTTCTGATGAGTGCCTCGCTGTCCTCGTGGAGGAGGGGTTGCCAGGAGGGACACCTTGTCCCCAGAGGTGGGAGGAGGAGGCCACTGCACCTCACCAAGAGGGCAAGGGAGGAGGTGGCAGCCCAGGCGAGCAGCCATGACGTGGGTCCAGTGCCAGAAGCGCTTCAATGATCTGCTGCGCTCAGGAA
This sequence comes from Cetorhinus maximus, assembly GCF_964194155.1. Classification (NCBI taxonomy): domain Eukaryota; kingdom Metazoa; phylum Chordata; class Chondrichthyes; order Lamniformes; family Cetorhinidae; genus Cetorhinus; species Cetorhinus maximus. The sequence continues at coordinate 112,002,080 of NC_135879.1, read as the reverse complement.
GGGTGAGCATTCTGTTGTGATGGGTCAGTGTGCAGAAGTGTTAAGGTGTGGCCATTCCTCTGTGGACCTCAGAGGTGTTAGAGTCTAAGTGCCAACTGTCAATGACGCCGGAGCTGGCCAAGGGGGTGAGCCCTGGCTGCTTGGACTGAGTGCCTTGTCACTCAAGGGCCACGACTCGGATGTGCCCTGCGAGATGTTCCTCAGCTGGGCTTGGCCTGGCTGCAATGGCGCTGCAGGTAGAGACTGGACTAATCAATACTTCTCTGTCCTTTCAGGAGAAGATGAGCCATAACCAAGCTGAGAGGGCATGTACTGGTGGAGGCCCACCCAACCTCCTGCTGCTCAGCAGGTTTGAGTTAGGACCCCCTTGACCCCCCATGCAACCGAGCGTGGAGAGGCGGGGTTGCAAGACGAAGGTAAGAGTGCAGCGTACAGATGTGAGACTTTCGGATTGTGTAACCATTCTAGTGTAGTCTCTTCATTGATGGGAGCCTCAAACCTGGAGTTGCCATTGATCATGGGAAGATGCTCAGTCGAAGGCTGATGATAGGCCTCTGGAGTTGTCCACTAGGTGGCAGGTGCTGAATGCCCAGTGAGATGTGCGGGAGGATCTGGTGGAGATCCATGAGGGCCTGTGTGCCATAGTCTCTGTGATGGAGGAATCCATGCGGAGTGTGAGCACTGCGTTGACTGCCGCGTTTGAGCACACTGCCTCCTCCACTGAGAGAGTGGCGACTGTCATGTAGAGGCAGCTCCAGGGACAGAATCAGGGGTTCCTGGGGTTGCGCTTGGACCTGCAAGCCCTCACACAGGCACTGACCTCAGGTGGTCAGTGTCTGTGTGTGAGATGGATGAGCACCCAGTATCCCAGCTAGGTGCCCATCCATCAATAGCCTGTAGGGAGGTCCAGAGTGACCACATGTTGGTGCATGAGCTGCTTGTCATTTCTGTGGGCTTCTCTCAGGGCACTCTGGATGACGGCAGCAGCTTCTCCGCCCTCCACCAGTAACCTTGACATCTGATGAGGCTGCGATGACTAAGGGGATGCCAGGCGTGTCACTGGCCGCTCCCTCCCAGGCGGGGCCAGCACAGGCTCCACTGGCCAGAGGACGACCACCAAGGTCATCAAGGCCAACAAGACAGCAGGGTCAGCAGGCTGTCTCCAATGCCAGTGCCAGCGAGGGGGGAGCACCTAGATGTAGCACTCGCAAACGTAAGTTAAAGGCACCATGAGCACAAGAGGGACAGGTTACTGGTGATTTTATGTTCATTTCTGTTCATTTTATCTATACTGGTCTGGGACTGAAGACCAGAAACGTTTATGTAAATAGTTTGGAAGTGTCACATAAATTTTGTTTCTGTCATCATGGCCTGTGTATGCTTCACATTTTTATTTTATTGATGCAGGGTATGCCAGTGTGTAATGCTGGACGTAAGTGACTTTGAACTGCATTGCACAGGCACTGAGTGTTCTTTGTGTTAAAATGAAAGGGTCCTTTCAGGCATCTGGGATGGAGGAGGCAGCCATGGCATACATTTGAATCTGATCTTTGGTGAAGGTGAGTTGGATCAAGGCGTCCCTGCCTCCCTGGAGGTTACCGAGGTCTGGCTCAACACCCTCAGTGTCCTCCTCACCGTCCTCATCTTTGGAATCACCACTGGACTCATCATCTGTGGCATGTGGAGCTGTGTCAAGATCCCCTTCCTCCAGTGGGTCTCCCCTTGCCAGTGCCAGATTGTGGAAAGCGAGGCATGCAACCACGATTAATGACACCTGTCCTGGGGGGTATTGTAGTGCACCCCCTGAATGGTCCAGAAATCGGAAGTGCAGCTTGAGAAGATGTATGTTCCTCTCCATCACCACCCTTGTGGAGACATAGCTCATATTGTAACACTTCTCTGCCTCTGTTCTTGGATGGCAGAGAGGCATCATGAGCCACCTCTTCAATGGATAGACCTTGTCACTCAGCAGCCATCCATCCAGTAGGGCTGGAGCACTGAAGAGCCTCGGCACCTGGGAGTGTCTGAGGATGTCCGCGTCATGGGAGCTGCCAGGGTACCTTGCACAGACTTGCAGAATCAGCATCCTGTGGTCACACACTATCTGCACGTTCACGGAGTGGAATCCCTTCCTGTTGATGAAAGCACCGGGCTCACTCGCTGGCGCCTTGATGGCCACATGTGTGCAGTCTATTGCACCCTGGACGCGGGGGAACCCAACAATCACTGCAAAGCCTCTGGCTCACTCAGCTTGGCTGGCCTTGTCCATATGGTAAAGAATAGAGCTTCTGTCACCAACTTGACACAACTGTGGACAGCTGATTGGGATCCCCAACTGAGCCCTGGGAAGAGCCGGAAGCATAGAAGTTAAGGGCCACTGTTACCTTCAGAGCCACTGGCATTGGGTGTCCACCCACACAGTCGGAGCTGATCTCAGGCCCAATCATCTGACAGATGGAGGTCACGGCCTCCCTTGAGAGATGGAACCTCCTTCAGCATTGCACCTCGGACATATTAAGTTAGCTGCATCACCGCCTGTAAACCCTGGCAGCAGGATAGTGGTGTCTTCTGTGGCCCCTTATGCCTTGGACTTCCTGCTGGTCCTGCGCCCCTTGTGCCTGCCACAGGTTGCTGCCCTGGAAGCTGCACTGGGACATCTGACCTCCTCTCCCTTATGCCCCTCTCTTCCTCCTCAGAGGAGGTGCCTCCAGCAGAGACCACAATCCCCATTACCAGGGTAACGGAAGGCTGTCTGATACCTAGAAGGGTCCACACATTCTGAATCCTCAGGGGACCTGGCAGACAGAAATAAGTCCTGAAATGAGGCCTGGAGATGCTAACAATGAAGCCCCAAACAGAGATGAAGCTGCCAAGTATCAAAAAGCAACCAGCAGCAAGCTATCTCCAAGTGCAGAATTTTGTTCATGGTGGGGGTGGGCGGGGCTGGTTGGGAAGCCGACCGCCATCCGTGATCAGCACCAGACTGCAATTTCACGCTGGTGGGCCAATTAAGGCCCACCCAGCGTGAAACATGAGCGGCAATGTTCAGCACAGGCGGGGGGAGGAGGGTGAGTGGGCCAAGCGCGATCTTCACCCATGCGCACAAGTGAGTGCTTCATAATCTCCCTGTGCCTCAGGGAGATGAAGCGTTGTTAAAAAAAGAAAATAAAGAAAATAAAAATGTAATGAAATTTGTCCCCTCATGTGGTGAGCAGTGACATGTTATTAACTCAATTGTAAAACTTCTAGTTTGTTTTTATTTGCTTTAGGAAACCTCACACCGCCCGTGGATGAGGTTTCCAAAAAAATGTAATGGCCACATGGCCTTTTCGCCTGCTGCCATCCATAAGGTTGGACGGGCAGTGAAAATGTAGGTTAATTGATTATTTAATGGCCTTAACAGGCCTTTTAATTGTCGGCAGCGTGACCGCCGACCGAACTATCGCGTGACTGCGCATTGACGTCGGCATGCTTGGCCTACGTCAACGTGTGTTATTTCACGCTCGAGCAGGTCCAGCACCCACCCGCTAAGCGAAAATTTCTGTTCCAAAACTGCTCACTACTCACACTGGCACTGCTGCCGACCCTTTTTATCCCACCGGTTAGGAAAATCACAAGGACAAGGTAAAGTCACGGTCAATAGGGCTGTTAAGGGCCTTAAGTGGCCTGTTATATTGATGGCGGGCGCCGCTCTGGCACCCGCCTGCGCCCACTGAGAGAAACAGCGCGTGAGTGCGCGATGACGTTGGGATGCTCGCCCGATGTTATTGCATGCAATTTTACTCCTGAAAGTTCTGCCCGTGATGTTTTCAGGGGAACCAGATCTGATGAGTCACTCGTGGGCAGTGTAGATAGGGAGAAACCGTTCTCACTTGAGAAAGGATCGAGAACAAGAGGGTACAGGTTTAAAGTAATTGATAAAAGAAGTAAAAGCAACATGAGGAAAACATCCTTACGCAGTGAGTGGTTGGGTCTGGAATGCACTGCCTGAGAGTGGGGTGGAGGCAGTTTCAATTGAAGCATTCAAAGGGGGATTAAACCGTGATCTGAAAAGGGTGAATGTGCAGCGTTACGGGGAGAAAGCGGTAGAATGGCACTAAGGGAATTGCTCATTCACAGAGCCAATGCAGATAGGATGGGCTGAATGGCCTCCTTCTACGCTGTAACAATTCTGTGACATCCTGTCTGGAGCGATTGTGTCCCAAATGCCTCCTCCTCTCTTCCTCCTCCTGATTACTGAAGGTCTGGTAGCAAGGGCTGAATGCCAGGTGAAAGCCAGCGTGTGTAAAACACATTACACCAAGAATTTGGAGACACATCCCAGTGAGTATGGTAGAGCTCCTGCAGAGTGCTCCAAGCAGCATTGTTTGAGAATGTCGATGGTTTTTCCATGATGTTTCTTGTCAGAATTGAGAGTGACAGTGACCTTGACGACCACTGCAGCATTATCCTTGGCCTGCTGTATGGCTGAGGGTCCGATTCAGACGGTGGCAAAGTTCAGTGACCACCTCCTTGGTAAAGTGCAGCTGCCACAAACACTGTTTCTGCCTGAGGTGGAGATAGGAGAAGTGGGCAGGAATTTTGGTGCCATGAGGTAGATCCAGATGTTGGAAACCAATGGGAATCCTGAGCCCAAGCAAGAGGGCAGCAGGACTACAACAGCAATCTTCTTGACAATTAATGAACGAGACCAAGTTTTCTGCTAGAGGCCTTCAAACTCCACTGACTTCCACCAATTGCAGCAACCTGCAGGCAACTCTAAATTTTAATCTTGTTTTGTGCAGCCTATTCTTTTAAGTGTGCAGACCCTTTAAATATTTTGTATGGCCGCGGAGAGACGATAGCTTACAGGGGCCCCAGCCTGTGCAGCTTAGAGGGAAGATTGTTCAGCAACAGCAGAAAAAAGTCAAAAGCACCTCACCTGAAAGTCCCAAACTGATGCCATTAAATAGTGTTAGTGGGGGATCTCTCATGCAGCTGAATACACGCTCAACTGTGCATATTTAAGAGAGGCTGTTGACCAAACCTACAATATCTGGTGCTACATCAGTATTAATACACTGACTGACATTCCGATCTGCCACTCTGCATGGCTCGGCACATGCACAGTAAGACTGCGCTACTGTACTTTCAAAGACGTCAATTGGCGTGGGCTGCATCAGAAGTGACTGGAAGCCTATCCATTGCCATTTTTAGCCCATCGAGCCTCCTGCAGTGCCAAAACCATTGGTGCTAAGGAGCCCATTTTTAAAAAATCATTTATGGAATGTGGGCATCGCTGGCTAGGCCAGCACTTATTGTCCATTTCTAATTGTTCTTAAGAAGGTGGCGGTGAGCTGCCTATTTGAACCGCTGCAATCCATGTGGTATAGGTACACCCACAGTGCTGTTAAGGAGGGAGTTGCAGGATTTTGACCCAGCGACAGTGAAGGAACAGCGATATATTTCCAAATCAGGGTGGTGAGCGGCTTGGAGGGGAACCCCCAGGTGGTGGTGTTCCCTAGTATTATAGCCTCTCACCTTCATGAAGTTAAAACTTACAAAAGAAAAATCAACCTTCTATTAAAACTATCTCCTCTACTCATCATATACTCGAACTTCATTTGTCAAGCCACATCTTTCGTCATTATTTGCATGAGGACACACTTTCCCAATGGAGACAGACTCCACATGTTACTCACCTGTAAATGGCTGATGCTGGATAGGTACCTGTGTCATAGCTGACACGTACACGCCCACGAAAAAGCTCCACAGCTATGTGATCACTGTCCCCTTTGTACAGCAAAATCCCATTGTCTTCATCTGTAGCAACCTGGGGAATGTCAAGCGCAAAGGTCAGCTAATCAGATCTTCATGGAGACGTTGGGGTAGGAACTCATCTCGGGCAGTGGCACAAAATGGGCAATATTGGATCAGCTGCCCATTATATGCAGTGCTTGGTATTCAGTTTCACTGCAGGTATTTCTTAGAAACCAAAGTCCTGGACTTCAAGATCTCTACGCCAGAATAAATCTCAACCAGGTTAAAAGACATTAATGACAATTGCAGCAAAGTTTTTAGTAAATCTCTCAATGTTTGCTTCCCAAAGGCACAAGGCATAGTTTCTATTTGAGCACAGATGTTATTCTGGTCCTTGAGAGTGACAAATATCCCTGATTATTATTTCTTGGTTCAGATAGTAGTTTTACTAATTTTAACTCTGAAATGAAGGCATGTTTTGTCTGGATAAAAATGACTAGAAGCCTGAATATGTATTTTGACTGGACTTCTCAAAGAACAGTTACTTTTTGGTGACTGAATTGACACAAGAATCTTTGATAAAGATATAAAACTAAAATTAACTATTGCTAATTGGGACATTTTCCTTACCTGGAAAGAGATATTGGGTTGAAGCTGTATGTTTGGTGAGGGAATCTGTAGGTAGGAGTCTCTGTTCACGAAGTTCACACTAACCAATTTTTCGCACTTGTCGCCCTCGTAACCAGCCAGACACTGGCAAACAGGCTCATTTTCAATCTCTATACACTGGGCTCCATTCTGACATTCAAAATGATCACACGGGCTGGTGCGAGGTAAAACCATTGGCGGGGTCAGCTCGCAAAACAGACCACTGAAAAAGAAAGTTAATAAGAAAACCTGTTTGAGTGCTTTTGGAAAATAATGCGTAATAAAGCCTGCACAAACACACTGCCTATCAAACAGCCTGAGATTATACCTTCACTAATGAAGGGATCTTCACATTTCAAAAATAGGGAAATCTAGAGTTTTATAACAAGCAAAATGCCCAAGAATTGAAAAGAATGTATTAGACTAGGACTAAATTAGCAGGTATGATTTAATCTATAGAAAACACAGATAAGAGAAATTTAAACAGTTAGTACAGTTTGTAGGAAACTGTGCACACTTTAGATGGTGGCTGTGGACAAAGAATGCTCATGTTAATAAAGGATATAGTAAGGCAGTGGTTAAAATCCATGATCAGAAAGCCAGAATTGGTGTCCCCTACACGAGCACTACACCAGAAACAAGATTATAAAAACTGCTGGATTGTCATTAAAAACTCCATGGGCAGGGTTTTTTGCTCGGCGTGTGAGCGGCGCCCGACATGCCCGAGAGTAAAGTAGTGCGCAATAACGTCAGGCAAGTGTTCTGACGTCATCACGCACTGCACGATATTTCAGTCAGTGGGCAGGCATGAGAGTCAGCAGAGTGCCCACCGACAATAAAGAGGCCTATTAAGACCATTAATGTATTAATTAGCCTGGATTTATCACTGCCCGTCCAACATTCTGTTTGGCTGGCAGATGAATCGACCAGGCAGCCTTTGGATTTTTGAGGAAACCTCAACCAAGGGCGGGATGAGGTTTCCGATATTAATTTAAAAAGAAATAAAAATGTTTGGGCAGAATTTTTATAATCTATATGTTTACATGAGTGAGGCGGATGTGTGAACATTTTTTTCTGCATTTTAAAATCTTTATTTGATGGTTTTAAATTCTTCAGCTTCCTGAAGCAGCAGCCTGCCTTCAGTGAGCTTTCATTGCGCGTGCCCCCGCGTCTGCGCAGACTTCAGTGCTCTTCCTCCTCCCACCCCCATCCCAGCAACGGGATGAGCCCTTCAGCATGCCTTTCACGCTCGCTGGCCATTAACTGGCCAGCCAACGTGAAATTGCGGTCAGGGGCTGATCATGGGCAGCGGGCTGTCTCCCGCCCGATGACCTCAAAATCTTTCCCCATGAAATGGCCATGAATTTGTTGATTCCATGATAGTAATGAGACCTTTGTCTGTCCCAAACATGGCCATCAGCAAAGGGATGGGATAGGGATGTTGTGGGTTCATGCACCCAGGTTCACAGCAGGACTTGGTGAAAAGTTGGCAGATGAACACCTGGTTCCCAGGATGCACCAGTTCAGTCAGCTGATGGGATTCAAGCACTTTATACTGTTGTGAAGTTGTGCTTTATATTGAAAATAGCATTATGTACTTACAGGCTGAAAACCACTGAATTTTAAAAGACTAAAGCAGCAGCTGCTAGGATAGCTGCCGAGAGCGAGGTGACTCAGAATTACCTCTATTCTCTGGAATATTCTTTATTAAATGACCATGGGTGGGGTGCCCTCGGGTGCCCTCCCTTGAATGGGCATGCTGGAGACAAAATCGCCTGTGAAATTTACATCCCCTCTTGTCTGTGTGATTACCAAAACCCAAAATCCATGGGCTCCCAGACTCACTGTCTTTGAATTCGATACTTAACAAAGAGAGGTGCAGAGAAGTCAGTTTATTATAAGCAGGTGTAAACAGCCACCATGCATTCCCCATTGTGTAGCAATGGCTTCTATTTTCAAATCATTTATGTGTACAATGGAGTTATTGGTCATGTGGTCACATGATTACAACTGACTTCAGATAACAAGTCCTATTGCTCCATGAACTAGGGAGAAACAAGCCAGCCTGGAAACCAACAGCATAGAAGAATCAGGGGACAGAAGATCCAAAATGGACATCCTCTGTCTCTCCCTCTCTCTCCACCTAACTTGCAAGCTCAAACCCTGTCTGCTGTTTGACTATCCATGTGCCACAGGCAAAGATTTTATAAAACATCAACTCAGCAGCTGCTGTCTCCGGAAGAAAAAATGCATCGACCGCCATCATCTTTAAACCGCCTAGACGCCAAATTCTTATGGAACACCGGGCCAGCCTGGAACCATCCAAGCCATCAATCTACAAGATCCGTATATCTTTAACTTTTGTCAGACTCTAAAAGGCCTGTTTAATCTATCCTCACTCTGTAGCTTATTGATGTGTGCGTGTGATGTGTGTGAATTTTGAGAGTGTGTGACCATGAAAGTTTACTTAGACTAGGTGAAATACGATGAATACTATCCTCTTCTTTTTGTAAAAAAAAACTCAAAGAACCCTACTGTGTATGTTTTTTACGGTGTATGTTAATGTCAAATATTAAATTTCAATTTCATCTGCTAGACTCGCATATGGAAATTTTAAAAGAGGCAGTTTCAACTGTTAAAACAAAGACGCTGGTTTATGAAGGCTGCCACAGGTCACCTGACATGTCTACAAGTACAAGTTGGTCAGGTTTCTGGAAGTTCCCAATGTGAATTACAATTAGGACATGTCTAAGCAAACCTCCTGTGGAATTTCACACCTATTGACATCAAGAATTACTTCAAAAATGGACTGAAACGTAAAGTGGCTGTCACCATTTGCATCACTATAAAAGCTACATTCCATCCCATCAGGCAGAGGCACAAATTCTACAGAGGCAATGGCTATGTTGGGGGTTTTGATAGGTTCTTTCCAGCTCATCACAGGGAAGAATGGACCAATCAGAAGTGATGGCTTGGACATTAAAAAGTCAATCACCTAGGCCACAGCACAATAGCCAAGGTCTGTCCAGACATGAGCAATTACCTTCTGTGGAATACTCAAATTATAATGGAAAGGCCATGTGATCGCGATCATCATTTTGAAATGTCTTTTATTACAACACCCTGGTTGCTTTTGGAGCTGTCTGGAGAAGAAACATCTGAAGGCAGCAATGAAGCTCTGTGCCTCTCTCTCCCTTTCAACTAAAGTGCAATTGGGTACAACAGACAGAGAAATTCTGAAGAAGACTTCAAATTCCAAAACAGCGTTTCCGGGAAAAAAGAAAAACCGAGCAGCTTTAAATAATTTTAAATGACTGAGGAGGAAAATTTTGTAAACTTTACTGAGGTAAAACTTAAATTTAATGTTTTTTATTTTATATGCATGCATGCGAGAGAAAGAAGACCCTGTTGTAATCGTACAATTACTGTCACTTTTGTTTTTTGTTTAAAAAGTGCATTAAAATAAAAGAGCCAGAGTATGTGCATCTTTCTTTGTTTAATGTTAGATCAACTTTCAAACATAAGCAATTGAATTTTGAACCCACCCAACAGTTAGAAAAGTCACTGCAATTGGATTACACCTGTAAGGCATAAATTCTACTCTCTAACATCCATGAGACAGAAGAGGGGAGAGAGGAACAGAGGCTTGAATTTTTCCCGCGTCGGGTGGGCTCGGCAGGAGCGGCCGCCCGCGATCGGCCCCGCACTGTGATTTCACACAGGTGGGCCAATTAAGGCCAGCCCTGTGTCGATTGTGAGCGGTAGCACTGAGTGCTACCTATGCAGGCGGGGGGAGGAGGGCAAGTTGGGTCTAGCATGCAGTTCATGCATGTGCACGAAAGAGCGCTTCAATCTCCCTGAGGCAGCTCGGTGCCTCAGGGAGATTGAAGCACTTTTTAAAAAAATGAATAAATACAATAAAAATAGAATGAAGCATGTCCCCTCATGTGACTGTGTCACATGAAATGGGACATGTTTTTAATGGCAAAAGAAAGTTTTTATTTAATTTGTATTAGCTTTAGGAAACCCCATCCCACTCATGGATGAGGTTTGCTAAAAAAATGTAAAGGCCGCTTGGTCTTTTCGCCTGCCTGCCAACCGTAAGGTTGGACAGGCAGTGTAAAATTCAACTTAATTACCTAGTTAATGGCCTTAATAGGCTTTTCAATTATCGACGGGTGCCCAGCCAACTTCAGCGCGTGCCTGCTGAACGAAATATCGTGATGGTGTGCGATGACGTTTGGATGCACGCCCGACGTCGTTGCGCTTCATTGAATGTTCCGGCATGTCGGGCGTGCGCCCGCACGCCGAATGTAAAATTCTGGCCAGAGAGACAGAGAGGAGGGCAGGCAGACATTTTCCCCCCCTTCATTTTAATTTTTTTTTGGAAACAAGTTGAATTCAGAAAGGAAAGCCTCTGAGTGAATGTGATGGAAAACACAGTGGTTGAATGGGTAGTTCCAAAGGGAAGTGGGGTAGTGATGGGTGTGAGGGAGCGTTATTAACAGGAATGAGCAGTGGGAATGTGACCAGAACAAAGGGATGGGGAAAATGTGAATATTTGGAGAAAGGAATAGAAAAGGAAGCACTGAGGGCCGTGTTTTCTCAAGTGCAGCCTGTAGCCACTGGTGACTCCTTTTCCTACCACAGCACACCACAATTACCACTTAAAAGAAAGATAAGAAAAAGAGGAGAAAGAAAGGTAACACAAGAGAAACAACAGAGAAGTGAAAGAGAGAGGAGAAGCTGAAGAAAGACAGCAAGAGGTGTCAGGAATTCAGTGCAGAGGGGTGGGGGCATTTTACGCTATAACTTAAATGCTAGATTAGTAGAAAATAAGCTTATAGGTCTGTCTGGGGTTCACATCAGCCGACTGCTGAAGTTGCAATGACCAAGTGAGAGAACAGTTGAGGAAATGCCCAGAGAGGAGCAACAATACCAAGGTGGCTTGACAAGTTAAGAGTGACCATATTCTCCCGTTTACCATGCACAAAGCACAGGAAATCAACTGGTAATATTATAGTTCTGCTGAGCATTTTGGCATTACATTAGTGTCAGGTGACTTGCCCAGTATTTGTATCTTCTGTAGAGGAGGGTTATAATACTGACCAATAATAATAATTTGCAGGTAGGCCCCATTCTCTGATTCCAGTTTTGACAGACAATAATCTTGTGGTAACCTTGTTGTCTCTACAGTCACACAGTACTGCTCTCACTGCTACGGCTGATGTAAGTCAGCCACTACTTTACCCCCATTTTGTAAATAAGTGGAAAGGCTGAGCCTGTCTGCTGTCACAAATGAAACTAGTTGATGAGAAGCAATGTTGACAGCAATTCACAGATTAGTGTGTTCCTCAGAGTGGCGTGCTTTGGCAAAATATTTTATATTCCCAGCGTGTTCCCCACCCAGACCTACCTGTAACCTTCTGGGCAGATGCATGTATACCCATTCACTGCATCAATACACTGTGCACTGTTTTTACACTTGTTTTCCTGGCAATCATCATAGTCAATGTCACAGTGTTCACCAACATATCCAGCTGTGCATTCACATCTGTAAAACAGAGAGTAATCTCCAAACGTCAGGTAAAATACCAATCAGTGAAGCACTTCAAAAATCATGTTTTCTTCGCAAAAGATATGTCCCTGAACTAATTCCTCTTGCACGGTGCCAGATAAATTTTGATTACTTTCCAAGTGCCTCTAGGTTATAGGAATTGTGGCATACATATCAACATACATGCAAACATACGAACTAGGAGCTATAGGTCATTCAGCCCTTCAAGCCTGCTCCACCGTTCAATAAGATCATGGCTGATCTGATTGTAACCTTCTGCCAACCCCAATAACCTTTCACCCCCTTATTAATCAAGAATCTATCCAGCTCTGCCTTAAAAATATTCAAAGACTCTGCTTCCACTGCCTTTTGAGGAAGAGAGTTCCAAAGAGTCACAACTCTCAGAGAAAAAAATTCTCCTCAGCTCTGTCTTAAATATTTTTAAACCGTGATCCCTAGCTCTAGATTCTCTCACAAGAGGAAACACCCTCTCCACATCCACTCTGTCAAGGCCCCTCAGGATCTTAAAGGTTTTGATCAAGTATCCTCTTACTCTTCTAAACTCCACTGGATACAAACCTAACCTTCCCTCATAAGACAACCCTTCCATTCCTCATATTAGTCCAATAAACCTTCTCTGAACTGCTTCTAACGCATTTAACTCTTTCCTTAAATAAGGAGACCAATGCTGTACACAGTACTCCAGATGTGGTCTCACCAGTGCCCTGTAGAACTGAAGCACTACCTCCTTACTGTTATATTCAATTCCCCTCGCAATTAATGATAACATTCTATTAGCTTTCCTAATTACTTGCTGTATCTGCATACTAGCCTTTGGTGATTCATGCACTAGGATACACAGATCCCTCTGCATCTCAGAGCTCTGCAATCTCTCACCATTTAGATAATATGCTTCTTTTTTATTCTTGCTGCCAAAATGGACAATTTCATATCTTGCCAACATGATACTCCATTTGCCAGGTCTTTACCCACTCACTTAACCTATCTATGTCAATTTGTAGCCTCCTTGCATCCTCTTCACAACTTACTTTTCTACCTATCTTTGTGTCATTAGCATATTTAGCAACCAAACATCCCTTCATCCAAGTTATTTATATACATTGTAAAAAGTTGAGGCCCTAGCACTGATCCCTGTGGCACACCACTCATTATATCCTGCTAACCAGAAAAAGACCCATTTATGGCTACTCTCTGTTCCCTGTTAGCTAACCTGTTAGCTGACAGCACTTGATGCTGTCAATGCCATTTGGTAGTATTTACAATTGAGCACCAGTGAGAAAAAGGCCCCTCTCCTAAAGTTATCTGTTTGAGGGAAAATATTACCAGCCTTTAAATTTTAAAAAAGGATTCAGGTTTTGTTGGAGACTTATGTTTCAGGTGCTAGGATCTCATTAACATGTGTTATATGCTCTGTTAATTCAATATCATAAAATCTGTTGGTTCTTTCTGAAATTTAAGATTCCTTCACTGGAAGGCTAACAGTGTCTGCCTAGAATTCAGACTGGCTCAGACAGCTATGGGAACACATGTAACGCTGCTGGCAGAGTGTACAGTATGTACAGTGGCACAAGAGGACTACATGTGTAGGCGTGCAAGAACTATTATGTACCTGTAGGCAGAAAGGAAGTGCTATAGCAACACCTGCTTAGAGCTGGATGGTATCCAAACTACAACATAGTTTGTTGTTTTCTATAATTATGGGCACAGTGAAGAAGATATGCAACTTATTTAATCATAGCACATTTGTTAACTATAGCAGAAGTAGTCAAAAGCACTGGGGTTTCTTGGGAGATATTCCCTCCCTCATCAAAAGTCCAAAAAAAGCTTCAGAAGACTCTTACTTTTCACACAGGCAACCATTTTGATACACATTGATATGTAAAATTTTTAGTCTAGTATTCTTCCTATCTCTCTTGAATATGCTGAATGTTATATTCCACAGGTAGCAGCTGCCCACATGTATAAACCTATGCAATGTCAGCAGGTTAATTCACTTACATTGGGTGCCACAGCTGAATCCCAATCTGTCTGTACCAACATTCATGGATATGTCACCACATAGCAGTCAGCCCTGGATTATTTTTCTCTTACATCCTCAGGGATGATAAAGTACGATTACTGCTTCTGGAGAGGTCAGATAATTCTGTACAGCTCAGGGGTTGAGATGTGAGAGCTCCCTGGTTGTTATGATGCAGTTACCAGCTAAGTTACCCATAGAGCTCCCTTTTTACTATCATTTTTTATAATTAGCTTTGGCTGCTCTTCTCTGAAGTAAAGGTACCCTCAGGGGAGAATTGTTTGGGTAGCATCATTACAAGTGGCATTATGTAGACTTATATCAATTTCCCAGGGGCAGACAGCACCATAGGCCATCATGGGTTTTCTCATTGAGATAATTGAAGAAAACCACAAAGGGCTGCCTAGGTAGCAGTCAAGCTGTCCCCCTGGGGAATCAATGTAGTCTGTATAATGCTACTTAGATTGAGACTACATGAGCAAATCCCAAACCCCCTACCTTGTTTTCTTCCAGACCATAGTGAATGTATCAAATGCACGGGCAGACTTTACCTGAGCATATAACAATAACTTACAATAATGGATGGAATCGTCCCCTCCCGCCAGTGGCAGAGTTCGAGGCAGGCGGGGGCGGATATTATGCCAGGAGGAAAAAAATTGGTTTTGCGATGGTGGGAAATGACGTCGGGAACTTGCGGTCCCGACTGTCATGGTGGGTTAATGGTGGGTTGCCTTTTCAGCTGGAGGTCAATGGGAACCGAATTTGCATTTAATGAATGTTATTTAGAACGGCAGCAGATCGGAATCTTCGCCCTCCAGCCTGGCATATCTTCCGGCCTGCCAGTGGAAATTCACGACGGTCCAATTCACCGACCGGAAAAACCTGACGTGCACATGGTGAGAGGGTTAAGAGCACTTACCAGAGAAACCACATGACCCCAGGTATGGTGTGAACCAAGGAGACTACTGTTGTGGTGGGGGGGGAGGTAATCAGATCACACGGAAGAGGGTGTGGGAGGGGGAGGGTGTGAAATAAGGAGGTTTGAAAGGGTCAAGGGGTGAACCAGGAAGGCTTGAAGGGGGTCGGTGTTGGGGGGGATGCAATTTGTTCAGAGAGAGGGGTCAGTAC
The DNA here is from genome assembly GCF_964194155.1 of Cetorhinus maximus. Lineage (NCBI taxonomy): Eukaryota > Metazoa > Chordata > Chondrichthyes > Lamniformes > Cetorhinidae > Cetorhinus > Cetorhinus maximus. Next base: position 111,986,970 of record NC_135879.1, on the reverse strand, counting down.
TGTCACTGCTGGAATCTTGTGGGGTGTACCAAGGCTACTGGTGGTATGAAGGGACTGTGACAGCAAGAGGGGGCAGTGGGATGCAGTAGGAGTGGGAGGGTGAGTGTCTGGGTGTGGCAGGAGTAGTTCTTGTCTGGGGAGTCATAGATGCATTAAGAATTTTCACATGGATCTTGGGAGTGGGCAGGATCAGGGTGGGCATGGGGACTGTAACAGGTGTGGGCTCATCATGGAGGGAAGGCATTTGAAGGCTCAAGGTGATGGGCTGATGGGTGATGGTGCGAGGTTCAAGGATGCCAGATAGGAGGGTGAAGGTAATGCTGGGGGGGTGGGGGTCGTGGATGGTGATGTGGGGTAGGGCATGGGTTACAAGAGGAGAGTAAAAGGTGTTGAACACTGTCTGGAAGGTGAAGCGCAACATCCTGCAGCAAAGGCAGATCAGGATGTTGACGTCCTTGATGCCCCAGAGGATTGGAAAACTGCCAATGTAACACCCTTATTCAAAAAGGGAGGGAGATTAAAAAACAGGCAACTATAGGCCAGTTAGCTTAACATCCATCATTGGGAAAATGTTAGAGTCTATTATAAAGGATGTAATAGCAGAGCATTTAGAAATACTTAATATAATCAAACAGAGTCAGCATGGCTTCATGACTTCATGCCTGACAAATTTATTAGAATTCTGAGGAGGTAACAAGCAGGATAGATAAAGGGAACCAGTAGATGTAATATATTTGGATTTCCAAAAGGTGTTCGATAAGGTACCGCACATAAGGTTACTTAATAAGATAAGAGCCCATGATGCTGGGGTAATATATTAGCATTGATGGAGGATTGGCTAATTAATGGAAGACAGAGAGTTGGGATAAGGGGGCCATTTTCAGGATGGCAACCTGTAACTGGAGTGCCACAGGGATCAGGGCTGGGTCCTCAATTATTTACAATATATATAAATGACTTGGACGAGGAAAGTGAATGTACTATCGCCAAGTTTGTGGATGACACAATGAGTCTACAGAGGGATATCGACAGGTTAAGTGAGTGGACAAAAACCTGGCAGATGGAATACAACGTTGGAAAATGTGAGGTTATGCACTTTGGCAGGAAGAATAGAGGAGCTGAATATTATTTAAATGGAGAAAGACTGCAGAAAGCTGCAGCACAGAGGGTTTTGGGGGGTCCTCATGCATGAATCACAAAAAGTGAGTATACAAGTTCAGCAGGTAATAGGGAAGGCAAATGGAATGTTGGCCTTTATTTCAAAGGGAATGGAGTATAAAAATAGGGAAATCTTGCTGAAACTATACAAGGCACTAGTTAGACCACACCTAGAATACAGTGAACAGTTTTGGTCTCCTTATCGAAGGAAAGATATACTGGCATTGGAGGCAGTCCATAGAAGGTTCACTAGGTTGATCCCGGGTATGGAGGGATTTTCTTATGAGGAAAGGTTGGGCCTGAACTCATTGGAGTTTAGAAGAATGAGAGGCGACCTTATTGAATCATATAAGATTCTTAGGGGGCTTGTCAGGGTAGATGCTGAGAGGTTATTTCCCCTTGTGGGAGAGTCTAGGACCAGAAGTCATAATCTCAGGATAAGGGGTCACCCATTTAAGATAGAGATGAGGAGGAATTTTTTCTCTCAGAGAGTGGTGAATCTGTGGAATTCTTTACTGCAGAGGGCTGTAGAGGCTGGGTTGTTAAGTATATTCAAGGCTGAGACAGATAGATTTTTAATCAGTGAAGGAATCAAGGGTTATGGGGAAAAGGCAGGAAAGTGGAGTTGAGGATTATCAGATCAGTCACGATCTCATTGAATGGTAGAGCAAACTCAATGAGCCGAATGGCCTTCTTCTGCTCCTATGTCTTATGGTCTTATGTCCAACAGAAATACTTCTAGGTGGGAAGAGGGTCATCGGGTTGGTGGAGATGAAGATCAGCTCAGCTAGACAGCTGAAGGAGAACCCTGATAATCCTGACAAGGCAAAGGTCTCTCTATAGACTCCAAAGGGCAGTGAAGGGAAGGGGAATAGTATGAGTGGGAGGCTTCTCGCACATGGCTCACATGAGCCTTGGCAAAAACAATGCCTCCGTGCACATGCATGATTCAGGGGGACATAGACCCAGCCTTGGTCCCTCTGGAAGAGGGTAGAGAAATTGAAAAAGAGTGGGAGTGAGTGCTCACAGCCAATAACACAAGCCATAGCACGAAAAACCCAGGAGACCTCCATAAAGGGAAATAATTCATATATTTACAAAGGTGCTAAAACTATATAAAGTAATTGCACATCCGTGCCACCAGTGTTAACTTAATACTTTTTATTTTTTCTTACCCTACCATTGTGTCTAGGTGCTTCCCTGACATTGCAGCAGAGATGCAGGCAATCTGCTGACTACTTTCTCCTCTTGTCTGTGATGACTTTGGCGGGTGTCCTCTTGAGGGCTGAGGCCTGGAAGGAGCCAGCCTTCTTTGGGTCTCCTGCTCTGAGGCAGATGTGCCCTCAGCAGTCTCAGAGGCTGAAGCCAGAGGGGACTCAGAACCCATGGAGACTCTTGGAGAGTCTTGAGTGGAAGCCCTGGGGTATCCGCCTGATGTTCCTCCTCCCTTTGGGTGCCCAGGGGCCCCTCCCTGACTCGAGGGGAGGGGACACTTCGAGGGAGGTCAAGATGCCCTATACCCCTCTCGTGTTGCCACTACAAAAGCTCACATGTGGCTAGAGCAATGGAGTGCAGGTCTGAATGCATCTCTGGCAGAAACTGGATGTTCTGCTGTACTAGGTTCTCCATAGAATCTGCCATCCTTTCCATGGAGACTTCGATGCACTGGCATGTCAAAGCCACAACAGTGAGCACGCGCATGGATTCCTCTGCCTCATATGTCACTCTGTTGAGGGCCTCTGACACCTATGCCTGATGTTCCCCGGCATCTCGCTGATACTCCAGCATCTTCTCAATGGTCCCTTCAAGAGGCTCATCATCTGGCTCAGACTTAGCAGGAGCCTCTTCTCCAGCAGATCTCCAAGTGCCAGAGACCCTGGCTGTCACTGCCTCCTCCTGTTGTGGACATGTGTTTATGCCATGACCACAAGAGTGTGAGCCCAGATCTAACCCAGATCTATGAGCCACCAAGGTGTATGTCTCTGGGCTGGTAGAGGGTGCAGGTGAATGCTCTGACGGCTGTACAGATGTGAAGTCGTTCTTGTCCTCTTCCAGGGTCTCCTGAGGGCTGGGGCTGACTTCAGGTGCATCACCCTCTTCCTGCTGGCACCCAGAATGGAGAAAGGAGAGAATGAGCGACTGCCCAGGCTGGCTCAAACTTGGCACTTATCAACCACCTTGATTTTCCGAGGTTGTCTGGATTATCCATGCTTCTTCACTAGATGCGTGGGGGATACCAACCTTGCCCTTGGCACAGGCACAGTCATGGTCTTCCGCTGTCAGTTTGGCAGCCTGCTGCTCAAATTGTGTGCAAGGCTGGATCTCAGGCACGCCTCCTCCTGTGTTCTCCGTGGCCAGGATTTTACGGCCCCTCCCTCCCGGCAGGATATTATGGACCCGCCGAACTGAATGGAGATATATATGGCTCACTGCATCCACCGGGAGGAGACATGTTGTGGTGGGGCCGTAAATTCCTGGCCCATCTCCCACCTGTTGTGCGCTGTCTTCTCCTGCATGAAGATATTTTGATGGATTGTGAGCACCTCTGACGCAGGAGCAGGTCGCATACTGCTAATTCTTGGCTGATACATGACATTGTGACTCCCCAAAGCCTGTCCACCATGTACAAGGCACAAGTGAGAGGTTTGAGGGGATGCTGTCCACTTGCCTGGATAAGTGTAGCTCCAATAGCACACGGGAAGCTGGACAGCATCCTGGACAAAGCAGGCTGCTTGACTGACAACCCATCCAGCACCCTTAATGTTGAGTCCCTCCACCACCAACCCATTGGCAGCTGTGTGTGCTCTGTGAAAGATGCACTGCTGATAGGTCCCAGGGGTACTGCAGCATCCCGTCCAGATCTACGAGGTCTAGCAGCTAGAAGGACAAAGGCAGCAGAGGCATGGGACCAGCAGCATCTGCAAGTTGCCCTCTATTCCAACCTCTGAGCCCCCCTACCACCACCCCCGCCACCCCCCCACAATGGCTGTGCCTTCAGTATGGCTGGGTCAGCAAGCCGCAGTTGCCTCCCTACCAGCAGACCACATAGAATGCAGTGGGGCAATGAAGCAGCACCTCAGCACCTTCTGAAGGGCTTTTAGAGAAGGGCAGCACAGATGCTGGCCTTACAATTGATGCCCACATCCCATGATAGATTCAGAAAATGGAGAGGTGAGTACAGAGAACAGAGGGTTCACTTACCCTGGCAACACGGACTAAATCATTCATGTGTCACCTGCACTACAGGACAGTCCTCCTCTGCACCCCTCTGGCACTGATCACCCTGGCGGCCTCCTCCCAGGCCACTGTGGTGAGTCGGGTGGGCCTCCTGCTCCCATCTCTGTGAAAGAGGACATTCCTCCTGTCCTCCACGGCCTGGAGGGTAGTCTCCGGAAAGGCATCGCTGAGCTGTGGGGCTGGTGCTTGACGCTTTCTAAAGGCCATCTCAGTGCCCTGAAGTTCTAGCGCGCTGAATCACTGGCTGTCCGGGTGTCTTTATATGTGACATCCAGACACGCTGGCTTCCACCCCGCCCCAACACGAGGCGTGTTACAAACCATGTGCACGCATAATTAATCCAGTGGGGAGCGGATGATTGCGCGTAATGGCCTGCCCCGCTCATCGGCGGGGAACGCTCTGGGTTCCTGCTCCTGCCACCAAACTTATGTCATGAGGGGAAAATTCTGTCCAATGATTTTAAAAAGAAAGTTATTTTGTCCATGCATCTCATGTATACATTGAACGTTACACATTGATCAGGAATTTACATGGTAGCGGTGGCCCCACCCACAGGCTTGAAAATTGGAAACAACCCTTCCTCCATTGTTCATAGGAGCCCTGACTGAATTTACCATCCCTCAGGCAATTAACTGCCTGCAGTCGGGGCTTCTGTCCTTTAAGGGGTAGGTCCTGCCCCTAAGACTTGTCAGCCAATCGGATGGCTGGCAGCTCTCCAGTTCCAGCAGTGCTACTGAAGTCGGTGGCCACTGCTAGAATGGCAATAGGCCTACAGTAGCATCCATGGGGGAAGTCCTGGAATTTAGATAAGTTAGGCTGTGCTCGCCGGGGTCAGTCAGGCAGGCGCCGGTGAGTAGGTGGGGTTGTTGGCCTTGGGAGCAAAGGGAGACTCTTTCAGAAGGGGCAGTTTTTGCTGCCAGGGAGACCTCCCTGGGCCACAGTGTGCCTGATTAGAAAAGGCATCCCCCTCACTGAGCCCACACGGATGCTGTCTCTCCATGTTATGAAGTAACTGCCCATCACTGGTAAATTAATTGGCCTAAGGGTGGGAGGGCCATGCGCCACCAACCCCGCCACTTATAAAATGCTAGTGGTGGCAGGAAGATGACGGGAACACCACTCATTGCCATCCCACCCGATTTTACCCCCAACCCTGCCTCCCAGCGCACTCCATGGGGCCCAGTAAATGCCCCACCATTATTTCAATAAATATGATCAAAGTTGTGGAAACAAATGATCTTTTCCGGGGGAAAAAATTCAAAAGCAGATAATTTATGTTAAATCAACATATAGTGCTTTGGTTAGACCATACTTAGAGCATTGCACACAGTTTTCCTGATCTCCATATTACAAAAGGACCTAGAAGCACTGGGGAAAGTACAAAAACAATTGTAAAGATAAAACCAGAACATAGAGGGCTCTCTAGAAAAGAGAAGGCTGAGAGGTGACCTGCTAGTCGTTGATAAAGTTATGAAGGGTTTCAATAGGGTGGACAGAGAGAGGATGGCTAGGGTTTGGCGAACTGATGGAAGTCTTGCCAACCGGTCAGTTCCAATGGGAAGGCTTGATGGAATGAAGTGCCTTTCAGGCAATTAACGGACCTCCCTCAGGCCTTCCCCGCAACTGAGGTGCCCAGTGGCAGAAGTCCTCGCCTAATGAGAGCTGCTGGCCAATCAGAGGCTCCTCATGCCGCCAGCTGGAGCAGTGGAAACTGGCTGCAATGCAATCACCAGAGGCCCAGGATTGCTGTGGGATCCCCGGTCAAAGGTGAGTGAAGGCAGGGTGAGGATCATGGGGTGGGGGGTCGTGAGTGGGGGATGGCTGCGGGGGAGGGTGTGAGGAGGTTGGAGGCAAGGGCAGGAGTTGGCTTTCAGCGGCCACCATTTTCCCAATGCTGGGTCCTTCGATCAGGCACAATGTGTCTGATAGCGAGGGTCCCCCATGGAGGTTGCTAGCAAACCTGAAGGTGTGAGAAAGCCATGTGGCCCCCATTTAGTCCATGAACCACCGCTAAACTGTGATGGGCTCAGGGATAATGGGTGTCAATTGGCTCATTAATACGCCTAATTGACATCCCCACCCCTAGGTGGCCGGGAATGCCATGTCAGCTCCTTCTGCCATTCAACTTAGCAGGAGATGTTTTGTCACTGCTGGGAGACTAACACAGAGCCTCTCCCACAATTAAGTGGGCTCACCACCATATTTTTCACTGCAACAGGTTGCATTTAATCAAGCCCAATGTTTCCATTTGTCGGGGAGTTCAAAATCAGGGGCTTAAACATAAGATAGTCATTAAAAAAAATCCAAGGAATTCAAAAGAAACTTCTTCATCCAGAGACTGGTGAGAAAGGGGAACTCACTACCAAATGAAATGGTATAGATACATTTAATGGGAAGCTACATAAGTAAATGAGGGAGAAAGAAATAGAATAATATGTTGATAGGGGGAGATGTAAGGTGGGGAGAGACTCATGTAGAGAAGTAGTACCGGCACAGACCAATTTGGCAGAATGTCCTTTTCCTGATCTGTAAAATTATATGTAAATTATAAAAGGCAACAAAATAGGATAAGGTTCCATGAATTAGTCATAAATATTTGAAATAAGCAGGAACTCTAAGGAGTAGAAATTGTTATACATTGTTGCACCATGTTTTAAGTCCGAAACATGGGCATATCGAGCAGTTGCTAAATTCGTCAATGCGATTATTTTTGGAACCCCCAAAGGCCTCTTAAGACAGGTATTAGACAGCTTCCGTGTGAAAAAAGGACCTGGTGCCTGTCTTAGCCCTCCCAAAATTGGTTGGGAATGAGCAGAGCAGGAGTTCGATCTGCTCTAGTCAGGATTATGCAGCGGCCCCTGCAGTTGTCAATGAAAACGAGTCAGGCCAATTTCCACCCCAAGGTGTCTCTCTCTCTCATAATGAAGTGTGTAATTGTACAATTTCTAGATTCTTCCTTTTGTTCAAGTTAACAGAAGAATTACATGGTGACCAAGACATGACAGATTAATCATCCAGCAAATGATCATTCCACGTACTTGAATCCCTTGACAGTCATGATACATTTGGAGTCGTGTTGACAGGCATTCAGCTCCGGGGCACAGAAGTCCAGTTTCTCTTCACATAGCTCACCTATGACAGAACAAGAAAAGGCTAAAGGTTTATCCCCTGTTGCAGCAATGAGACTTGAACTAAACGATAAAATAATGAAAGAGGGATCTGAATTATTGCTTGGAAACTATGAACTCTAAATCTTAACAGAAAAACACTGAGACATTCTCCATCATTCTTAAAAGCTGCTGATGGAGTTAACATGATGAATGGTTTCATTACACAGAGCTAAATAGTGAATGTTTTTCTTTGTTGATCTTCCCTAGGTGTTTCCTAAAAGCATTGTGTTATTCAATCCTGTGAAAAGGATAGATTGCACCAAAACCAGAAAATGCCTGTAATCCCTATTGATGGGACGGAGGCACAAAACGCACTTGAGCTGCTAAATATGATTATTTTCTGCAAACCAATTTCTTTGCATCTTTAAATCTGATAAATGCAAAAAATTAACAGCATAAGGTTTTTTTAATGTTTACACCAGCTTGTTGATTTTTATTGTAAATGGTTAAGTTTATCATGAAGCTACTGTTGGGTTCTTATGGCACAGAAAGAAATCCACCATTATATATTTAACAGCTTTATTCTTATTGCTATTTATTTTTAAAACGGATCTTTCTCTGTTGAACAAAGAAAATTAAGATGGCTGTCACAAGTCACCTGAACAAGGGTTGATCCTCTGTCTGGGATCTACCCCCAGGGGTTTCAAGGACAAAATAATTATTTTCTCAGTTTCTGGAATGTCACACCTCGTTATGTCTAGAGAGCTACTAACAGACTCACCTCACACCTGGGACTGTTCAGGCCAATTTCAAAGGGAGCTATGAGGATATCATTTACATTTGATAAGCCAACCTTGCTAGCAGAGTCAGTGGGTCTGCTGAAACAATGGCTTCACAAACGCCAGACCCTCAACATAACTGGCACATCTTTCAACAACTAATGACTGAGACATTATCTATCCTCAAGTCAAAGCCAATTCCAGATGCTGGATAAACATCACTTTTGAAGTCATTGTGGAGAAGGAAAGCCTTATGACCCAAGCCTCTGGCCTTTTGGATAGTTTAATATTACATCTTTGGCCTTTGCTACCAGATTGCTGTTTTAACATTAACTGGACAGAACTCCAGCAGCGAGGCTGAGTCAACAATCTCAATTCTACAAAGCCTGCTTGATTTTTAAATGTCTCTGATCAATGCCTGCCAAGTGGTCGAAAACCCCCTTATGCAGCAGCGTAGTTTGTTTCAAGGATTTTCATATTGATCAACCAACCAGAAACACATCAGAATGGAATGCCACCACAAAGGAAACACCCTATGGACTCTGGAACCCATGTGATGCAATATTCATTTTTCTGTGGTCTTTATACTGTAAAACTCCTTTTTTCTGTCCCCTTTTACTGTGTGAATGAGCAGAGTGGGAAGTGGCGAACACTCCTTTTTATCTTTGTATTTTGAATGTGTAAAATAAACTAACCTGAGTTAATCCTAACTTGAGTTTGCTGTGGACAAATTCAAAACAACTTCTGCTAACGGACACGTGGTAAGAGGAAATCAGTGCAATTTGAATTATCTGCCTCCTGTCCATAACACTACAGATTCAGTTTGATCAACACACACAGAGGCATTTAGCTCTCCTCATATTCTTTGTCATCCTCTTGACACAAACTATGTGCTTACACTGCCGAATTGGCTTTATATAGAAAGCCTGCAAAACTCTTCCAAACGTATCTAACAACATCTTATTCAATGTTGCATGTTAAATCCATATTCCGTTCACTCAGGTCATGTTCAGATGATCTATGAAGGTCGCAGGTAAAGGGATGTTGAGTGATTATTCCATTTATGCCATTGTTAAACATTTCTCTTTCCAAGTGACTCTTACGAACTAAAATCTTGCTGATACAAAGCAACAGACTGAGAAGTCCCCAACTGCCCCCTCACACATGCATAGTCTGATATTTGGAGGTAAATTTAAAGCACATATTATGGCTAGAGCATAGTATTACAAAAAAGTACTCAATTTTGCTGCCCAGCCAGTGTAGTGGGTGAAAGCATTGTCAATTCACCTTTGGGACGAGCTATCCTGCCCAACCCAGGCTGGTAGAAGAGTAGCAAAGAGACTCATTCTATTCCAAAGTGAGATGAATTTGTGAACATAACCTTTAGTGGGCAACAGTTTATACTACAAAACTTGTCATAATTTAGCACTAATTGCATGAAATTGCTTCTGTGGGACTGGAAATTGTGTATTAGTGTGGTATGAGGTGGTTTTCTGATGCTTGTGTTAAGGTATGTCGAGCTAGAGTACTCTGCGTCACTCTGCATCCCGCCATGTTAAACCTAACCTGGGAGAATTTGAAACAGATACTGGATTTAGATGGTGGAGAGAAATATAGTATTGATTACAACTGATCATTTTCATCTTGATGAGCACAGGAAAGAGCTGGAGACCAAATATCCATAGGCGTTTTAGTGCGCTGTCACTGTAATTCCTGCAGGAATGTGTCAAAAGACATGAAAACACCTGGCATAAACTGCAATTTTAATGAGTCTTGTAAAGGTGGAACCAACACCTGTCCCTTGCAAGGTCAGTGGTATAAAGGGGCAAAGCAAGAGATTACCTGCATCAAGTATTCCCATGACCCCAGCCCTCAAATGGGGTCTAGTAGAAGGCAAGGATACACATGGGACATCAGCTACCTCTATGGTGGAAGTGAGCTCACCTGGGAGTACAGGCCAGAATCAAACTGATGCACTTAATGTTTTTTTTTCAGAGCAGCTCTCTTCCTAAGGAAGCACTGCAGCAAAATCAAGAAATATTTGGGCGGAAGAAGCCTGACACCTCCATCCATCCATCCTGGCCAGTACCTAGACTCCAACATCACAATTTGCAGTCTTTTGTACAAGGTGGGGGCTTCAGACAGGCTTCTAGTAATGCAGGCAACTGCTGGGATATTCAAATTAGGTGACCTCCCCAAACCTTGCATACTCCAATAGGGCATGATCCCGGTGTCATTTTCGAGATCCCTGGTCGGCAGATTTTTTGGGTTCTGATCTTTCTTCCAGATTTCAAAGGCGTCTTATTCCTGTGAGAGACACTAACAGGCTGCTGCAGTACACATTTCTGCCATCACATAAATACATTGTTCCAACATCTGTAACACAGCACACTCTTAATCTTACCAATGAGATGTGGGAAATAACTGACAAAAGAAACACTGCCATTTGAAGAATTTCTAATCTATACCTACCCATACTAATGGTTTATGAGCAAAAAAAACTAATACATTTATCATGAAAGCAGCAAGATACATCTAATTTATTGCTGACACACAATTTAAAATCGTTTTGTTCTATGTTTGAATGGAAAGAAAAAATGACCAATAGTTAAAAATATAGCTACATGTTTCACTTGTTTTCTACACCACCAATGCAACATTATTAAGTTCTGTGGTGCGGATACGCTTTAAAGGTGGGCAGCAAAAGAGTGGAATTTCTCTTGGTGATCACTGTTTTAGGAAGAAAGTCAGCATGTGCATAAAATGGGAAATGTTTTGTACACAATCTGAAGTAAAATTATCCAGAAAAGTTTCCCTTGAAGTCACTGCCTAAGCACACCAATTTTAATGCAAATCCAGCGTGATTATTTCACCTGTGTTGCCAATACAAGTAGAGGGTTTAATGTTGGCACTGACATTAGAAACAGATTCGCCATTACACAATCAAGGATGATGTCCTGTAATGGCTTTTGTGGCTCATTATTCTACATTCAGTTTTTATTCCCTGTTAAGTTGATGGAACAAGACCACCCACATCATTCAAACAGTCAAGTTTTGATTCCTCCACCTCTCTTTCTGTCTGTTGACTAGAAGGATCCTAACTGGAATGAGTCAGAGCATTCTCACCTACTTCAGAAACTGCCCACAATTCAGCAGTCTCACTCAACAGATGATCCGGGGTGCAAAGTAGAAAAATTCACTCTGGTGCAGCAGAGGATGTTTTTCTGAGATTGGGGTTGAGGCATCTTTTGCAGAAGGGTTGGGGAAAGCTCTGATACTGACTCTGGGATCCATTTCCAAGCACTGATAATCCTTATACTCTTGATTAGCACAAAAACTTAACTCAAAAAAATATGAATTGATCAGATAAAAGAAGTTGGAGAAGATACTGCAGTCAGGACAAATGACGTTGAATGTTTATCTGCAGCTCAAATTATCTGCATGTGGGGAAACATCGCTGCATGCAACTAAGGAAAATAACAACTGGAATCATGCAGGTGACGACAATCCATCAGGTGCAGATTACTTCAGTGTTCAAACAGCATCATGCAATGTAAAATTATTGTTCTAAAAGGTAGCATCTGGCATTAAATGTTAAATATAAGTGGAACCACATACTGAAAAAAACACAATTTATTTAAATGCTTCCTGAGCTTGGCATTTAGGGTACACCATATTGAAAATTAATCTGTGTGCAGTTACTGAAAACTGCCTTTGAAACAGAATCTGACCTATGTGCATCCCTATTTAGTGCATCATATTGAAGACAGGCAATGTGCTGAACATAAGGAGCACAGCTCTTACCAGAGGCATTGGTTTAACCTGCAAACAGAAGAATTGGGCAAATAGGGTCAGCATGTTTTCAGCACATGTGGGTATAGAAGGAAGCCCATGATCCCATTCTACCTGTATGAAAGAATAGATTGTTCTTTTAACTACTTGCTCTGTCTATTTTTAGGATAAATGCAAGGGTTAAGTCCAACTTTATTCTCAACTAGATTAATGCACAGATTATCATCTCTACAATACTGTAGTGTCACATAAACTGTAAAGATATTTGCTGACTGATTTAGATTCAGCTCTGTAATAATGAACATTAGGGATATCATGTATATTTTAGCTGCTTACCCTCGAGACACATTTTATGCTGTTTATTGCCATCTTACCTCATTTCTTATGTGGATGCTGTCATTATGTCATTTCTCTTGTTTGTTCTTTATTTTAGTCTGGATGGCTAATATGTTATACGTTCTACTTCTGTCTAATTCCTGGTGAATGTCCAATAATTGCATTATTTATCTTACTTGGTTACGTTTTGTTTTGCCAGAAGTGGGGTGTAATAATCTACATTAAACGATCAGTAAGCGACACAGGATCGAGCGCAAACAGGCCCCATTAAGCAGCACCACTCCCTATAATTATAGATAAGGAATGAAATAGGCCACCCTCAATAACAAATGCCACATGCCAATGCTGCAGATATATCACAATTGAATCGTATCCATCTATTCAGCTGATGCAATACATAGCATGTAATAAAGAGCTAGTTGAATTGGGGCTGGTACGAGTATGATAAAGCACAATTATGCTTCTGTGTAAGGTAGTAGTGATGCAATTTTTAAACAGCAGATGATTTTTGGGCACATCATGAGGATGAGATCCAGTTATTTTTCAAAGCTGAAGATTTGATGAAGAAGGGTTGAATTGATATCCTCACCTACCTCACCATAATTTCAAAATAAGAAGGGAAAATGACAATAGTGTCAGGAGGTGGGGGTGGAAATCATGCACCTCATTTCCAAGGAACAAGCAGGTGACAGGAAGAAGAAAAAAATGATCCGAGTCTAACAGCTCGTGGGAAAGAGAAAAGGGGAGAAACAGACTGCGACTGACCTTTTTCCACCTCATTCAGATTAGCAGCTTGCAGTGACAAGAGATAGAAGAAACAAGAGATTTTCTGAGTTTATTCTTTTTAAATACACTGGAACAATATAATGCAGCAGAAAAAAATAGCAGCTTAGTCACTATCTGAGGCTTTCATTCATCCCTTTTTATTTCTATTTTCCTGTTTGATTTCTCTGCCTTTTCTTTAACATTTTTTTTTTATCAGAGCTGCACCCTCTCTCAGGGTCACAGACTCTCCTGTATTTCACAGTGGCCCTAAACCCATGAAGTAATTGTCATGGTGCAGTTCATTAACTCTTTTGTTGTTTCTTCATTTTGAATCCATTTCTCACCCCAATTTTCTCCCCTTTTTTCCTGATAGCACAGATTGTTGCTTGGATATGGCTTGTGGGATTGGTTGCCCTACAGTACCCTGGCCAAGTGACCATTTGCCATATGTGTACCTGAGCAATGAGTGTCAGTAGGATATCTGACTGTGAAGGCCGTCACATTTGAGCCTGACCCTGTTATCCCCTGATATCCACATGCATGCGCTTTTCACAAGGTTTCTCTAGATCTAGAGCAGGAGCTTTAGATGATTTTCCTCTCCCTTGCTTGATGGAACTGAGATGAACTGCAAAAACACAACTGCCTTTTGGCTGAAATTGGATAACTCAGCACAGACCAAGAATCTGAACTGAGATTTTCCTGACCTGTATGTACTTAGTAACACACTGGGATGTGCATCTTCCCACTAAATTATTGGGAGAGCTGACTTTCCTTATTCTAATGACTGGCTTATGGGGCACAACTGTAGGAGCAGTCTAATCATTCTTCACTTAACAAGGTTGTAGAATACATTGGCAAACTCTAAAATCTCACTTCTGAATAAACCTAGTCATTCAGAGTTTGTAGCAAGTGTATTTAAATGGTGCTGGCAAATTATGGTACAGGCCAGTAAACAAAAGTAACAGGTTTAATTAGTGGCAGACATTGGTGATTTGGCTTTCTCTAGTTTCATGTGTTCACCAGATGTCAGGAAATTCCACAATTAGTTACTATTTCTTTGTCTGTTGGAAAAATCCCTAGTGTTGCAAGTATGAGTTGACAAAAACATACAGAACAGGTTCAAGCTACTCACCATTGACTAAGTAGCAGTGACACTATCAGCAATGTTCTTGGACTTAGTGTTAATGGTTGTCAAGCAATAATCAGTACAAGCTTGCTACTCTCCCCCTTTCCACAATAATGTGCACTGCTGATTGCACAGCAACATTCTACCAAATGACCAACAATTATTGTAGCTGCAACTCCATTGGGTTGAACAACAAAACTTGTTTTAATGTAATGAAAAGAGCCTTAAGGCATTTCACAAGAGTTGTAACAGACAATATTTGTCATGAGGCACAGAAAGAAATATAAACAGTTGACCAAAAGCTGGTCAAACAGGTAGGTTTTAAAGAGCAATCTAAATGAGAAGAAAGTGGCAGTGATTGAAAGGTTTAGGCAGGGAGTTGCAAGTCTTAGAATGTTGGCAGCAAAAGGCGCTGCCACCAATGGTGGAGTGATTAAAATCGAGGATGTGTGAGGGGTCAGAGTTGAAGGAATGCAGAGATCATGAGGAAGGATACTGAAGCAGTGAAGGGTGAGACCATAGAGGGATTTGTACATAAGGATAAGAATTTTTAAATTGAAGTGCTGTCAGGCAGGGAGCCAATGTAAGCCAGCAAGTGCAGGATGATGGGTGAACAGGGCTTGGAGCTAGGATACAAAGAACAGGATTTTGGGTGAGCTCGTTTATGGGAGCGAGGTCAGGGGTGGAAGGTGGGAGGTTGGCCAGTAGAGCACTGAAATAGTCGAGTCTGAAGGTAACAAAGACACGGCTGAGGGTTTCAGCAGAAGCTAAGTTGAGGCATGCAGACAACATTCTGGAGGTGTAAGTAGGCTAAGTTGGTAAGGGAGAGGGTATGGGGTTGGAGGCTTAGCACAAAGTCAAATAAGATGCTGAGATTGCAAACAACCCAATTCAACCTTAGACGTTGGCTAGGGAGGGGTAATGGAGCCGGTGGCTAGGTAACAGAGCTTGTAGCATCAGATTGAATTATAGCATTTAATAGCAATAAATAATAAATTCTGACTTTGGCTGATAGTAATTGAAATTAGAAATGAAAATTTGACAAGATGTTTAACAGCCAGCTAAATCAGTATAGTCCATTTTACATTATGAAATTACTCTCACCAATGGGAGGAACATAAGAACGTAAGAAGCAGGAGTTGAAATAGACCATTCAGCCCTTTGAGACTATTCCACCATTCAATAAGAACACGGCTGATTTAACTAAACTCAACAACAAGCAACCAAGCTGTGCACATCATGTTTGATATGTAGCCCCCTTAAAGGGACCTGATCTTCACAAAGAGGTGTTTAGCAAAAGTTTTTTCCTTGTTGACAGATACACAATAACATAAATGTTCTCACACGCTTCATTGCATCAGATGCATATGATGTCTCTTCTCGATTGATTAAAGTTGTACCAAAATTTCATCATGCACCTTTAGGTGCTACTGGTGCCTGTGTTCCTCAGGTGCTATAAATGAACTTCCCTCACTGGATGACACGGGGTCAGCTCAGCTACCTTATTTTCTGGTGTTACATTGCTCATGATATCCTGAAAAGGCCAGGGACAGAATATCAGACCTATCAACGAAGGGCTAGCACATGTCTGATAATATGAGTTTCTGGCATGGGGTGGATGGGGTGGGGGGCTCTGCAAGTGGAAAATGGGATACTCAGTAGCCATTTTTATTTCTTTTATTGAAATCGATCTTGCCTTCTATGGTGCCCCAGCCACATTATTTGGAAGCTAATTTATGGGATTTGCCTGCCTTTGGTACTAACTGCTCCAAAGTGTGCAGGGTCAGGGGAAAGTTACCTTCTTTATATAATCTAGGCATTAGCGGCACACCCTGGGTGCCTCCTATGGGGCTAAGGCAGAAAATCCTGTGTGACATGCCGACTCTGGGGTGGTGGGGGGGTGGGGTGTGAATCCCAGCTCTCTCTGGAAAATGTTCTCAGTACCCTATTGGTCCTTTACATAGGGAGTCAAAAAGTATTCTAAATATTGTTAAAAATTTCTCAATCCTTGATCCCAGGAAGGCCCCTGTACATTCACCTGCAGGATGGTATGCCACCCCTTGCTTGGCCTATTGCTGTTGAGTCAGGTTGAGGACAAGGAAGCTGCCAGCCTGTGATTTTCCTTCTTGGCCATGCTCCCTCTAACTTAAGTGCTCTTCTTTGGGGTTGCAACAGGCTTTGTTCCAAACAAGGCTCAGCAGAAACTGTGGAGAAGGCTGGAGTCCTACATATTTATGTCCTGGCGTATTTCTAGTTATTCTGGATTTATGGCAGAAATGGCCCAAGAGTGCCTTGGATTTTTGGCTCCAGGGCCTGGGACCAGTGTGGAGGGTGTCATGGGTATTTGCAGTTACAATCTCACTGCTGGATTATGCTTTTTAATATAGCATTAGTATGAAAACTTTGAATTTTATCATAATTGAATGTATTTGCACCAGAGATTTAAAATAATTGCTTGGTAGTATAGAAATTAAATAATTGCCGAAAGGAGAGACTTGTTGCCAAAGTTTTTTTATCTTGCATGCATCAGGACAAACACAAGAATGCTAAATTGCAAATGTTTACAACAATTTATATTACAAGAGAAAAGCATGTTGATGGGTTGGCAAATGGACTCTGATTAGTTGAGGCGTTGCCCTGGAGGAAGCAATGGAGAACTAGAGACTCCCCAAGCTCCTGGATAATTCAATGAGGGTGCAAGTCTTGAACTTTTGATTGAGTATGAATGTATGTAGCTTCTATCAAATGTTAATGAGCTTACATTATGAGTTTGATTCATTATCTTAAGTTGGTGGCTGGTGCGGCTATTAGCGCACTCAGGATTGTTCAACAAATGCTGCCCAATCGCGGAATCATACCTAACAGCAGTCTTGTTTTGGGTTTTGCAAGTGCAGGCTGGTCGAATACAGTCTGTACTCTGCCTATTATGAACAACTGAAGGATTATGTTGATCGAACAGCACGTTCCTTCAGTTGTTCGTAATAGGCAGAGTACAGACTGTACTCAACCAGCCTGCACTTGCAAAAACCAAAATAACAAGTCTACTGTTAGATGTCATTCTGTGCTTGGATAGCAATTGCAGGACAATCCTGAGTGCGCTAATAGTTATACAAACAAAAAATCTAAGATAATCAGCTGAGCTCGTAATGTGGCTCATTTATGCTTGCTAGAAGTGACATACATTCATACACAGGGACTTTTTTCTCTGCTAATAAAAAGAATACATTCTTTTTTTGAATTACCCAGGAGCTTGGGGAGCCTATAGTTCCCCATTGCTTTCTTCATGGCAACGTCTCAGCCAATCAGAGTCGATTTGCCGACCAACCAGCATCCTTTTCTCCTGTAGTATAAATTGTTGAGATCTTTTAAGGTTTGGCATTCTTGCATTTCTACCAATTAATGCAAGGCAAGAAGCTTTGGCAACATGTCTTGCTTTTCAGCAAAATTTACAATAGCTTCAATAGCTACAATAGACCTGCACGAATGAATATTTAAGACAAATCTGGAAGTAACATAACTGCTAATGTAGAAAAAGATGTTTTTACAATGTATCTCAACACTGCTCAGTTCCAATTTACTGTTTCATTTGGTGCATTGTAAGCAATAAAACATTTTTATTATTCCAGTGTAGAATACAAAACAGAAATCCTGACTTTAAACACCTGAAATTGGGGCAAATCTTAAAATTTCCATCACTAAGCACACCTTTGGGAATGCTCTACTGTGAAATAAAGCAGGCAGCATTTCAGATCATACATGCTGTCAGCTCTATCCCTCTCAATCCGCCATAAATCTGTGGTAGGTTTCTTGTGCTTATAGGAAACTGGTTCACAGCATTCCAAAGAAAATACACAGTGGAACAAAGCAACACAGAGTCCTGACAGTAAAGCCTTTGTTCCTCTGTTTTTGTTTGTGGTTAGTGCATGTGGCACAACTACCTAGTTTGTTGGCATCATCCTTTACTTTATCGGATTATTTCATACTGTGCATCTTCAGTGGTAGAAGCCATCCAGACATCTGCCTCTCAACTCTCCAGATGGCTCTGGCTCTATAAAGTCATGTTAAAAAAAACTTACGTTGTAGTGGTAAACCAATGGACTAAATTGCAACATTTCTTTCCCAAACTACTACTTGTTAGACTGATGCCAGTTTTAATAAGTTCCTATTCAAATAACAAAGCAGGCAGAATACAAATGGAACAAGGAACTAGGACACAGCTTACAAAAGATTTTAAAGTACATTCAAAAGAAAATACCACACAATGTAAAATTACTACCTTCAGGTTTAATCATCTGTCAAATACCTCAACACTTAGGAATTTAAAATCTAGAAATTACCGTTTGCAATATCAGTGTCTGAACACTTTGTCTATTATCCTAAAAGGAACGTTTTACATTCACATGTTAGCATTGCAAATAATAATTTTAGATGTAAGTTTTACTGCATTCATGTTATTTTACAAACTAATACATAATATTCTGGCATACACACATGTTCCATTCTGTGTTTTAAGTGTGTTATACAGTCTAGGAATGTTCTAGGTTAAATCTCTGGTCTAGGTTAAATTAGTTGATCTCAGCTGGGGTGGTGATAGACAAAGCTGCTACAACTGGCCTCACATGAAGAATATCCAGTGGTTGAATTAATGGAGGGTTGCCACAGTTTGTGGAACCATATCCCGGCATGAGTCAGTGCCTTCAGGAAAGAATAGGTAAGGGGAGAAAATCAGAGTGCAAAAATGTGAGGAAAAAATATTAAAAAATAGCCATTTAACAACTTCTTATTGCACAACAAGCAGTCCACGTTTAAACAAGGAAGATGCTGGCTCATTTTAATATAATTTGTTACTGAACAGAAGAAGAAATGCTGAAAACTTTCTCATTACACTTTTCACACCAAAAGAAGCAGATAATCTCACTCTTGTCTCTTTAATATGCATATATTGTTAGTTTTGGTAATAATGAGATTGCCACCACCTCCTAATTCCCTTACCTGTATATTCAGGTGGACAGAGGCAAGTGTAGTTATTGATCCCATCAATGCAGGTGGAATTATTTTCACAATCGTTGTCCTCACAGTCATCAATATTTATTGCGCAGACCTCACCTTCAAAACCATCAGCACATGAGCACCTGCGGGAACAGGACAACTGACATTCAAACATGCAAAAGTACTAAATGGAAAGTAAGTGCAAACAGCTCAAAGCTGTTTGAATTAACCAGGAAGGCTTGTGCATATTAATATTTTCTGTGCACTCACTTTACTACAATAATAAATCTTCCAGATTAATGGTCATCCAGTTAATG
Source organism: Cetorhinus maximus (assembly GCF_964194155.1). NCBI lineage: Eukaryota > Metazoa > Chordata > Chondrichthyes > Lamniformes > Cetorhinidae > Cetorhinus > Cetorhinus maximus. The sequence goes on along the minus strand of NC_135879.1, from coordinate 111,967,361 downwards.
CAGACACAGGTAAGTGACTTCACTTCAAGACTGTGTCAATCCTTGACCTGACCTTTTAAAGGGGGTGTCTAACCATCAGTCAGTCAGCCTGTCACTTGGCTGGTTACAGATATCATAGAATTTCATCATTTTGGTCTCCCCTCTACCCTCAGTGACGTCTTGATTTAGGTCTACCTGTACCCAGACCCATCACTTAAGCTTGACATTTCATGTGGCTTTCCTATCAGGGACCCATTCCATCAGCTTCTGAGGTTCTATTTGATGCGATTGCCTTGACAAAAAATTGAAATTGGTATAAGACTTTTCTTGTCTTTCTAATGAAATTTGGCTACTATATTTTAAGAAGTGAGTGCTGCTAATATCATAGGTGAGAACTGACTCAGAGGAGTTACTGAATGAGGGAGTGAGGTACGGATATTGTGGGTTATCTGCAGTGCCTTAGGGAATCTATTTTCTTACCTAATGTAAATTAGTGAATTTCCCCTGCACTGCCAGGATCAGCAACTCGTCCAAACTAGTGCCTCCAATAATATAACCAGCATTTACTATTTAATTAAAGCTGTTGCAGGATGTTTGGTGGTGTAGCATGCCGCCCCACATCAAAGCATTACATCACAAAATGGTGGGACATCGATTTATTTCCATGACCCATGCAACTTTGAGGAAGAGCCAAGTAAAGGTCAATCACTTCCCCATAGGGAAACACAGATGTCAGTTTATCATAGGTCACACTTTCAGGGCAACTGATTTTACAACAGAAGCCTTGCCAAAAAAAGCTGTAAGTTTGAATTCTCCTTGGAGATAGTTTCACCACCGCAGAGGGAGCTCTAATCACCACTCTAACATCACCAAAGTTATTTTGTTTTAAATTCAGTGAAGGTTTCTCATGGGCTGATTTCCCACAAGATGTGTTAGAGTGGTGCCCAGCACTGGATCCTCTCCCACCAATAGAGGATTCCGCAAGTCTTCCACTACCTTGGCAGGGTCTACCACAACCTCTAATGGTCTCGAGGCTCAGCGATGGCAGAAGTAAAATGAGGGATATTAGACAGGAAACAGGGCCGCATTTACTCACCATTATTTACATGTAGCAGGGTGATCGGGGATTGTGTAATCTGTAGTTGGGCATGGGGGGAAGGTGAGGGGGGAGGGTGGAAAATTCAGGCACGCTTCCCACTCCAATTTCCATCCCTATTCTGCTCAATTTCAGATAGCACAGCAGAGGAAGTTCCAGTCCAAAGCAAATGAAAGGAGGGCTTCTCACCTTTACTGGGAAAGACGTTCAAAAAATAACCAAACAAGGCTTGGCATTCACCAGTGATTCACTTGCTAAAGTAACTGCAACTGAACCATAAAGAGGAGGCACAAGCTCCAATTTTAAGCTTATGCTGATTTAATTAATCTCAGGCAGAATGGTGATGAAGGTGCAGACCTTGTGCCATAGAGTTCCTGCTCCTGTCCTATACTTAAGCATGGATGCCCTTTCAGCAGATGCTACAGATTTACAACTGGCTATCTGCTTACCCAGTGTAATCAATTCCACAAAAGTCTTTGCCAGGTATACACATGCCAATGTGCATGAGATGGTATAAACCCATGCAAATAAGTTGACCATACAACCTATGTTTGATCAGTTATTTTGATCAGTTATGTCAACTGAACACCTGTTATTCAAGCATAACCAATTGAAAAACCTACCCTACTGTTTTAGTGGAATCAAATAAAAAGGACTGTTGTAAATCTCGCCTGTAAGCACCATTTAGCATTACAAAAGATAAGACAAACCTATTCCTCAGTAGGACAAGCCCTTAATTGAAAATACATCTTAATGTAAATTTTCACTCTTTCTAGCAGAACAACTCATTAAATAGTTTGGCACATTTAGTATCGGTAATGAAATAACTGCACACAAATCAATAGCTACATAAAAACATCCTGCTGCAAAAACTGTAGTTGATTTTTCTTTCCACAGGAATAAAAAACATCTTTATTGTCGTAATGATGTATGCAATATGAAGCTGCACATATACTTAACAACCTTGATGAATTAATTGCCATTCTCATGTGAAATTATTAAACTACGCTAATAGAGAGCACTGCTTCATAATTTATGAGCATGCAGCTGCACTCATTTTAAGCTTTTATTTATCTGTGAAGCTCAGAGGATATTTATCTGCTCTGATGCAGCAGTTTGAGAATGACTTTCTCATTTTCTGTTTCACTGCAATAACATTCTATCAATTTGCAACCAACTGTGGCAGAACACATTTGATAAGGAATACTGCATGTCATTGCACTCGTCAACTGTGAGCATGCACCCTGTGCAGAGCCATCAGGTAAACAAATGGTTTAAAACCATTGAAAAATCAATTTGATTAAGGAGTGGTTGCACTCAGGCTAAGCAGTGACCATCACTTGCACTGTGCACAGATATTTCACTGTAGGGAAAATTGGAGCCCTTCTTTAGTGTGGTGGTCCTCCTCTTGGTCACAGAGATGTACTTCCCAGCCTCAGAGTTATTTCATCTTTCATGGGTTTCCTGGCTTCCATGACCAATGGAGTAGTGCTGCTGACAGTACCTTTGTTATCAACTTGAATATAATTATTCAATATTTTTATCATATTTAGTGCCTACACAATTTCTAGGCAGTTTAATTTTACATTTGCATCAATGGCCATGAATTTCGGACATTTTCATATTATTTTAACATGTCCACCTACCTAAGGGCAGAGGCCTGGTAAGTGACTCATCACCTCTCATGGAGCAGTGAAGGTGGCAGGAACAATGTAAAGTTGGTGAAGCAAGTTCTGAAGCATTTTGCAGCCCACATCTACTGGAGTGACACAGCTTCTCGCTATAACTCCAGTGGATAATCAACCCAAATGCATACAGTGCTATTTTATAATTATTCATTAGTTAATAACTAAAATGTTCTTCTCTGTGTCCTGTCTTCAAAAATCAATGAAAATGAATCAGTACTGGAGGACAGAAATCTGAATCTTCAATTGATTAATGGCACACACACAATCTGGTAATGGTTAAACAGTTAAACACTTCCAAAAATGCTAGAATAAAAAATATTTTTAATTTGCTTCTCTATATCCAATGTATCTTATTTGCCAAAAAGTACAGTATTTTATTTTTATATTAGACCAAAACTTTAGGAATATTCAAAAACAATAATGTTGAGAAGGTGATTATCAGGTTAGAGCAGTGGTCTGAAAAAAACTCTTTAATTTTCTGTTTCATCGCACAAATATCTCATCAGTCCTCTGTTTTGTTTCACATCTCTTTTGCAGATTCATAAATTAAAGCTCACTTTTATGGCTTTTAAGTTGCTTTTCGTGGAGATAAAATATTCCTTTGCTCATCTCTTTGGGCTGTATTTAAATTCTACCTGCATAGAATTTCTCCTTTTTTTCTGCTTCTTCAGCAAGTTCAAGATATATATGTATATACATACATTTGGTATTATTAGATCAAAGCTTGTAGCACTCCTGAGACATTAAAAAAAGCATGCTTTTTTAGCTCTACACAAATATTTTATTAATGTTTAAAGTTTACCTTTTCCTCTGAGAGTCACCAGATTCCTCAGTTAAAGTAAATTAAAGGGTCTGTTGTACAATGTTGATCAGTAAATGCTGGACTTTTACAACATTCTCATCAGCATTTATGATAAGATAAACATCAATCAAAATATACAAACCAGAAACCATCCTTTTCCCCCTCCTTAAGGTGGCAAGTTCCACTATTTTTGCATGGGCTATTTACACAGGCATGAATGGGCACATCACAGTCTTGTCCCTGTGGAGTATCAGAACACAGAGCAGTTAATTACACTGTCTTTGTAGGGCTGGGTATATAAAACTGGGAACAACAGCCCAATAGTTACTACAGGAATGGAGACAAGGTTCTAACTTAAATTGTCATTGCAACAGTGGATATGATAGACCAGGAACAACAATCCAACATAAACAGTCATTAGAGGAGTGGGTATGACAGACTGGGAGCAGCAGTCTAATTCAATTTTGCCGCCAGATTTCCAAAGTAGCTGCTCTGCCTGCTGTGTTGATGACTTCAAAATATTTTTATTGCAAATAAAATTAAAACTAATTTACTGGCAGCCTTCCATCTCGTAAGATGATGGGTTGTGTCATGGTGGTTAACTTAATGTTAACTCGTAACTGCTGTCTCCTGTGTTGTGCTATGCTATGTAGTGAAACTGGAGTATCCTCTCCAGGGCTCCTGAACAAAATTTGTGGAAACCCTGTGCTGCTCAAATGTTAGGGTCCCCCTCTCAACCTCCTCACTGAGTTCAAAGGAATTCAAAGCACTATGTTTGGCACCGGCTTGGTTGCAGGAGTGGCCAGAAAGATGACATATTTAGACATCAGTCTGCATTTGGGCTCCATTCCAGATTTTTGTCAGGTTTACTCCCTTAGCCTTGAATGCTCTTGATGTATGCACAAGGCAGTGCAGCTATTTGCTTATAATGGGGAGTTTGGTTCATAAGTACCAGGGCATGTCCACATACCAGTGGGCTTGTACACTGCTTGAGACTGAACACTGAGACTCTAGACTCATAAAAGGGTTATTTAAGTGGGGTTCTGTTTTGACAGCTGGAGAGAACTATTGGCTTTTCTTGATTTATATATTTAAGTAGTTCTTTTTGTGATTTCTTTTGTCAATGTCTCAATGATTATTTGCTCAAGATTAATAAGTCTGAAGTGTTTGAAGCTCTGTTATCGATACTTTAATGGTCTGTTTGATTGACACTTTTATAGGTATGTAGGAGCAGTATTATTTTTCAAAGGAAGATTTGTGAATGGGTGTTTTCTTTCTGAGCAATTCTACATATGTCATTGTTACTATATGTCTCATTTGTTCTGCACATAGCGCGGAATTGTCCCAGATTTGGACTAAGCATGGTAGGGGTGGGAAAAAAGGCGATTGCATTGTAGCCAAATTTGCTGATGATACAAAATAGCTAGGAAAGGGAGGCGTGAGGAGGATACAAAGAGTCTGCAAAGGGATATAGATAAGTTAAGTGAGTGGGCAAAAAATTGGCAGATGGTGTATATTGTGGGAAAATGTGAGGTTGTCCACTTTGGCAGGAAAAATAGTAAAACAGAATATTATTAAAATTGAGAAAGATTACAGAATGTTGCAGTACAGAGGGACCTGGGTGTTCTTGTACATGAATCACAAAATGTTAGCATGAAGTTACAGCAAGTAAGTAGGAAGGCAAACTGAATGTTGGCCTTTATTGCAAGTAGGATGGAGTACAAATTAGGGAAGTCCAGCTACACCTGTGCAGGCATTGGTGAGATAACATCTAGACTACTATGTGCAGTTTTGGTCATCTTACTTAAGGAGGGTGTCATGAGGCTATGCCCCTTTATTTTTGAAAATGAGATTTTCAAACTTTCAACTGACTGGAAATTTTGCAATTTGAAATGAGACAGAAAAAACTATTAAAAATGCAAGGCCACCTTCCAAGGTGAAGGTGAAAAACAAACAAAGAGAGAGACATTCTCTATAATTTAGAGACCCATTGAAACTCAGAACAGTCTAAGGAAGAGTCATTAAAATGCAAAGTGCTAGTTATTGAAAGAACGGACCCATCCGAACCCTCTTGGAAATACACAATGTGTGCTATAATTCAATGTCAGACTGCAGCCACTGCAGAGAGAGAGATTACAAGAAAGCTTTCAGTAGAGGAACCAGACTGAAAGCTGGGCTCTCTCCCTCTCTTTCTTTTGGAACAAGTGTACTATCCAGCGCTGAAGCCAATGTTACTAGTAATCTACCAGTGAACTGAGATCTCGTAATAATTGCAACATCTTCTACGTCTGACCTTATTCACGGAACCAGCTAATCCAAAACAGCTGCAATGTTTAAAAATCTATGCCTCAAGGACAATCAAAGGACACTTAACTGTATTTTTTTAACTTTGTTTTACTGGACTCTAACTTCCCTTAAATCTGATAGCATGTGTGTGTGTATGTGTGTGTGTTTAGTTTTCCTCAGGTTTAGTGGTTAATAAATTTGTTCTTTCTTTAAGAAAACCTTGTTTGATTGGCTCTTCATTGCTCACAGCTTAAATAGTTAAATCATTTCAATTTGGAAAAGCCATATCCTCATGAAAAAAAAACTTAAACCTTTGGTGTGACCAACCAAGGAGGCTGAATAGAAGGGAATCAGTTCAACCCTTTTCACCTGGTTGTAACAATAGGCACACTTCTAATGGAAGGAGCTCAGAGAAGGTTCATTGGGCTGGTCCCTGGGATAAAGGGTTTGTCTTATGAGGAAAGGCTGAACAGGTTGGGCCTATACTCATTGGAGTTTAGAAGAATGAGAGATGATCTTATTGAAACATAAGATTCTGAGGGGGCTTGACAGGGTAGATGCTGAGAGGATGTTTCCTCTCATGGGAAAATCCAGAACCAGGGGCACAGTTTAAATATAAGGGGTCTCCCACTTAAAACAGAGATTAAAAGGAATTTCTTCTCCCAGAGGGTCATTAGTATTTGGAATTCTCTTCCACAGAGAGCAGTGGAGCCTGGGTTATTGAATATATTCAAGGCTGAGTTTAGCAGATTTTTGATTGACAAAGGAGTCAAGGGTTATGGCAGGCAGGAAAGTGGAGTTAAGGCCACATCAAATCAGCCATGATCTTATGGAATGGCGGATCAGGCTTGACGGGCTGAATGGTGTTGGTAGTTTTAAAATCAATAATTTTAGTGTGACTTGACCACTTTGTAGTCTGATTCAAGACGTTATTTAATATAGTAAGCTAACGTGGTCAGAAGCCATGGTGAGGAGACATTTTAAAAATTAACCAATTACTGGATTATTGGAAACCAGCCAGTGGACAAGTAGCAAGCCTCAATGTTGAGACAGTTGAAGAATAAGCAATTAATCAATAGATGTATTTGTATAGGCTGGTAATATAACAGAAAGTATGTAATGATGTTTGTTTCATAAGTAGAACTTGATTTTAGAAATACTAATTGAATATTATGAGAATTGTAAAATTATGGTTCTGAAGCCAGTCTGGAAAATTAAGGAATGCTAAGGTGAGCCTTCATGACCTTGAGAAGTTACACTAAGATGGGTAAAGATTGAGGCATTATTCAAGTATGAAACATTTTGAGTAGCCCCATTGTATTACTATATGATTCCCCCCCACTTACTCCTTCCTCCATCCTTACTCCTTCCTCCTCACTAACTCCTTCCTCCCCACTAACTCCTTCCTCCCCCGGACTCTTTCCCTCCTCCAAACTCCCTCCTCCCTGGACTCCTTCCTCACTGAACTCCTTTCCCCCTCCAAACTCCTTCCGCCCCCTGGACTTCTTCCCCCCTCCGAACTCCTCCCCCCTCCAAACTCTTTCCCTTACATCTTCCTCCCTTCTTACACCTGCCTCCTCAGTTGCAGAATTCCCCCTCGTTACCGTCCTCCCCCATATTCCCTCCCTCCTCCCAACCTCAGCCCCCCGACATCATAATTTCCCCAGTCCCCCCACCTCACTCCCCTAACACATCATTCTCCCCCTCCCAACCTCATTCCTTCCCCACCCTGGCACACCTTCCTCTCTCAGTCAAACCTAGACCTTACTCTCCCACCCCCTGGTACATCTTCCTCTCTCATTCACAGCTGGACCTTCCTCTTCACCTCCTCGACGATCACCCGTAGCAGACCATGGCCAAGACATTGATGTCCCGAAGCAGGTTCCAGACATCAACAGTCACCTTCCACGTTCTGTGAGCTACTTCATGGTGGAGCCATGTCCATTTAAATCCACCCAGCGTGCAATGAGCGCTTTCCCCCAGGGTCCGGTAGCTGTAGGGCTCCAGCATCTTCTGCTTCTCAGAATTCCACGATTTGAGCAAGGCCCTAACTGTAAGTCCGGATTTCTGCACATCACACTTGTCAAGACATGTTCTGAGCTGGCTTGTTTTCCTACTAACATGGGTGGTAAATTTGACTTTGGTGGGGGGGGGGGGGGCAATTCCAGTGAGCTGGACTAAAATGATATCTACATGTATTAAATTGACATTCCCAACATCCGGCGGTGGGAAACGTGACCCACCATTGAAGGGCGGAATGGACGATCACAAACTGGTTTCATGACGGCGTGAAACCCATTTTTGGCCTTCCTGCCATATCGTCTGCTCACACCCGCCATAACGCCCGATGCCAACTGGGACGGAAAATTCCAGCCATAGTGTACACCGGGTGAATGGGCATGGAAGGGCCATAAGTTGGTATGAGTTAGCATGGGGACTATAAGAGGCCATGGGGAGTGGGTAGGAGTGTGGGGGGTGAGGGCTATAGGGCCTAAAATATCACAAGTCCCAGACAACCAAGGCAGGCGTTTGAACCAGCCTGGTTTGGCATTCACCCCTCACCCCATGGCTGCTTACACTCTGCTTCTGGAGGCAAGCAGGACCGACTCTATCCCACCTCCCCCCACCAAAATACGAAGGTCGCACTATTCTTGGGCCTTTCTACCACGGTTTCGGTGAGCCAGTAAATTTCCTGACTCGAGCTAACCATCTCAGTAGTGAAAATCCAGGCCTAAGGCTTATATAAGATGTTTTTAGTCTCAATGTATCCCTTTTTGAAGGTTATGTTGTCCAACCATGTGTCGAATATAAAGTAATTAATCCAGGCATTAATCAAGTGTTACACTTTAAATAATTGAAGAGGGCATTTTAGTGAATCCATTTGTTATAATTGATAAGTGAACCTATTGGTATAAGCATCAGAATAATCCAAAAGGTGCTAGCCTGCTAGTTATTGCTCAAAAGCCTATTACTGAGCACTCAAACTCAATTCTAGCCACGGTTTTGTTGTAAGGGAATTTGTTTCATTTAAACCGCAGTTCTTTGCTGAATTTTTGCAACTTGTTTGCACTATTTAAACACTTCACCACAGGCAGTGGGGGAGGTAGTGGAAGCTTCCCATCTACCCCATTGTCAATATACTTCCTGTCATCAGATCACAGGGTGCAAATGATTCTTGATAGGTATATATATTTAGAATATCTGGTCTACACAACTGACATTGAATCTGTCACCTACATCAAGCAGGGCAATGTTCCTCCTCAAGTAATTAAGTGTTTACATCTCCATGATTTTCTCATTGCCTAATTTCTACTCCATGATTCAGCAACATGCCCAGTGAGACTACAATTCCAAGCAGTCAATATGCAGCTGGAGTTCCAATGTATACTCAAACTAAAGAAATGATTCCTCTGGTGTCCCCAGTTCCTACGCAAACTGCCCAACTGAAACCTTAAAGCTAAGATGTTTCTAAAGATGTGTCGGTGCAGACTCGATGGGCCGAAGGGCCTCTTCTGCACTGTGTGATTCTGTGAAAGTCCATGGCTGAGGGTAATAAATGGAAAGAACAAGAGCATACCAACAAGGCCAGGAGAAATATCACTGTCTAGCAAATCAAGTTGGAATGGAGAGGCAGATATATTAACTAAAATAATAATCATATAGGTGAGAAGTTGACCAGGAATTAGAGAGGAGCAAAAAGTTAGGAGGCATGGGGAGTAAATAGGACAAGAGCATGAGTAAGCCCAAGAACAACCCATTTCTGTACTGCCCAGCAGCAACATTAGGAAGAGACAAAAGTCTAGTCCATATAAATCTGTGACTACCACCCTGGGATATCAACTTACCTATTTGTTTTTCCTTGAGAAACTTAGGCAAAGGGCCAAGATAGAAGCAAATGCCAGGTAAAAGCTTAAACTTGAAAACAAGAAAAGGCTATTGACCCTAGGGAGCCCATTTTTTCACAGGCTCCATACAGGCCCCTATTCAACCCTTCAACTCTAGTATCCAGGAAATCAGTGGAGTTCAATTTAGGTAAATATTCAAACACATTGAATTGTTAAGCAAAAAAAAAAATTCTAAACCTATTGCTTCGACTTTGACTGATTGGAGGAAAGATCCTGCAATGCGTAAGGTAACAAAGATAACAGTGACATTCATCAGAACTAAGGAAAAATAGAAATGAGGTGAAATATAAGCTTATATTTCACCTCATTTCTATTTTTCCTTAGTTCTGATGAAGAGTCATACGTACTCGAAACGTTAACTGTGTTCTTCTCCGCAGATGCTGTCAGACCTGCTGAGTTTTTCCAGCTATTTTTGTTTTTGTTTCAGATTTCCAGCATCCGCAGTATTTTGCTTTTATAACAGTGACATTCATTTGTATAATAACTTTTCTTGGCCCTAATTTGCTGTGGCAGGGTATCTAATAGTATCTGCCATGAGGTGGACTTGCCCTTGCGTGTATGGATTTTAAATTGTTGGTTTGGCGAGTTGCTGGAGATGAGAGCTGATGATGCTGCAGTGAGAGAAACTGGGTACCTGGGACCTGAGTGAACAAAGCAAGCAACTATCTATTTCCTTAACCAATCAGATTGAAGGATTGTGAAATTAGAAACTGAAGAACAATGAGAAAGAAATGCAAATTAGAGTGGATGAATTCAGTGTCAATTCAGTTACCAAAAGAGAAATAAAAAGAGGGAAAGAAAGGTTAGAAGAGTGAGAGAGACAAAAAAGACAAGAAAGGAAAAGTAAAAACATTAAAATGTTATATTTTAAAAATCTTCAGCATGGTAAAACCCATAGGAATGAGATTCCATGCTTGTAATAGTTAATTTTCAATTCCAGAGAGGTTGACTTGCACTAATTGACGCTTTTTAAAAATTTATTCTTTAAGGGATGTGTGTGCTGCTGGCAAGGTCAGCATCTGCTGCTGACCCCTAATTGCCTCAAGCTGAGTGGTTTGCTAGGCCATTTCAGGGGCAGTTAAGAGTCAGCATTGCTGTGGGTTTCGAGTCACATGTAAGCCAGACTGGGTAAGGATGGCAGATTCCCTTCCCTAAAGGGCATGAGTGAAACAGATGGGTTTATACGACAATCAAATGATAGTTTCATGGGGCAGAATTTTTAGGTTGGCATGCAGGTGTGCGCCCGATCCGCTCGAGGCTAAAATAGCGCGTGATGACATTGGGCTGAATTTTCCGTTCGGCGGGCGGGCGGGACCCAATCGCGGGCGGGCGCGGAGCTGATCACCGCCAGTGATTGGAGCCGTGCCGCCATTTTATGTGGGTGGGCCAATTAAGGCATGCCCAGCGTGACGTCCGCCGGGAAGCGCTATGCGCTGCCTGTGCGGGCAGGGGGAATCGCTAAAATCGAGAGTGCGCTCTTTCGCGCATGCGCACGGAAGAGCGCACTCATATCCCTGAGGCTAAGTGCAGCCTCAGGGAGATCGCCTGGACTTCTAAAAATATTAAAAATATAGAAAAGAAATGTGACATGCGACATTGTCACATGAGTTGGGACATGTTCATAATTTCTATAACAACCTTATTACAATTTTTAAAACCCTATATGAAACCTCATGCCGCCGCTGGATGAAGTTTCATGTTTTTTCTATTTGCCGCCGGGGCTCCTGGCCTGCCCGCTAACCTTAAGGTTGGACAGGCAGGTCCTTTAATTGCTTAATTGATCCTGTCAATGGCCTCAAGTGGCCATTGACAGGTCGGCGGGCCCGCAGCTGATTTTGCTGCACCCCCGCCTTCCTGAAAATTTAAATGGGGCGGGATGACATTGGGGGTTCTGCCCGGTGTCATCCTGCGTCATTTTACGCGTTGTCGAGCGGGCCCTGCCCCCGCTCGTCGACGGTAAAATCCTGCCCATTAAGTGAGTGTCCTGACATCGTCCCGCGCTCATGCGATATTTCAGTCGGTGGGCACGCTTCCGGCTTTAGCGTGCCTGCCAGCAATTAAGAGGGAAATTAAGCCCATTAATGTTGCAATTGTCCCTGATTTTTCGTGGTCCATCCAACTTTTCAATTGACAGATGGGCGAATCTGCCAGGCGGACCTTGTATTTTTGATGAAACCCCACTCCAGGGCTGGGATGATGTTTCCGTTATTAAATTTAAAAAAATAAAAAGGTGTGGACAGAATTTTCAACATGTTTATGTTCAGCTGGCTGATTCTGATGTGTGGACATTTTTTTCTGGATTATAAAATCTTTATGTATTGGTTTTAAGTTTTTTCAGCTCCCTGAGGCAGTTCTCTGCCTTCCTCCCACCCCGACCCCGTCAGCGCTGAGCATTTCAGTGCACGCTTCGGGGGCTGATCGTGGGCGGAGGTCTGTCCTCTGGTTGCTCTAGGGCCCGCCGATCGTGCCCGCACGTCCACCTAAAAATCCTGCTCATGGTCACGGTTACTGAGACTTGCTTTCAATTCCAGGTTTTTTTAATGATTGAATTGAAATTCCACCAGGTGCCATGGTGGGATTTGAACGCTTGCCCCCAGAGTATTAGCCAGGGCCTCTGGATTATTAGTCCAGTAACATTACCATTAGGCCACTGTCTCCTCCCAAGCACATCGTTAACACATTAACACATTATTATAAGAGCTCTTGGATTCCTCTGTGGTGAATTTAGTTTGTATCTACCACACAAATACAGCAACCTTATGACATTCAATACATTTGAATGTTGCGCCAGACAGCAAGATGCTGTTTTTCATGAAGCTAATGGTGGACCAGCGCACCATGGACAGCAACCTTGTGATTTCTGCATTTGAACTCACATTTGCTTCTTGATTAAAGTTGCAGTGCCATTTAGGCATGAATAAGGGTGACTGTCACTTTCCTCACCATTATTTTGACAGTAAATTCTGAACCATTATAGCAAAATTTCCCAAAGTGTTTCATGTTGGGCGTTGGAACCACAGGTTCAGTTGGAACATTTAGCTGAGGTGATTAGAAGTAAAGTTAATAAATAGTTTTCAAGCTTCTGAAACAATAAAAATAAAGAAAGGTAGAAAGTTTTGGGGAGATAGTTCTACCGAGTGAGACTGAGATAAAAGGAAGGCTTTGGTACTGGGTGAGGTGCATGGTGAACTGAGCTGACAGACTGAAAAATACATGAAGGGGTACAGGGCTGGAAAAGGATACTGTGTTTGGGTGAGTTGGTAGCATGCAAAGGTTTGAAAATGAGGATGTTGCTGAGGGACAGGAAATCATTGAAGGTTGGCAAGGATCAAGTTGATAGGTGACCAGAACGTCATGTGGGATTGGACATGGTTGGTGGAGCTTTTTGATGACGAATTTTATGTAAGGTAGAGCTAAGGGAGAGGGTTTTTATCTCATTGGATGAGCGCGGCAGGCGGGCCCAGGAGCAGTCGCAAAACTGACTGCTACCCGCGATTGGGCCCCGACCGCAATTTCATGTTGGCTGGCCAACTAGCAGCCAGCCAGCATGAATCGTGCACAGCAAAGCTGAGTGCTGCCGGGATGGGGGCAGGAGGAGGGTAGGTGTGGGAGTTTGTGCATGCACGTGGCTGTGCGTACTGAAAGCTCCCTGAAGGCACAGAGCTGCCTCAGGGAGCTGAAGATTTATAACAGCACAAATAAAGGTTTAAAAAACTAATATGAACATGTCCCCACATGTGACTCTGTCAAATGAGCAGGGACATGTTGTAAATGAGATTTAAACATTTCTATTTTATTTTTAATTCCTGTTGGAAACATCATCCCGCCCGTGGATGAGGCTTCAAAAAAATCTTCACCCGCCCGCCAACCGAACGGTTGGAAGGATAATGAGAAATCCAACAGGGATGGAGTTGGGTGTTTCTTTAGAGGTGACAGTAGGCAGTCTTGATTTATATCCCCTTAACCATAGAAAAAAACCATAGAACCATAGAAAAGTTACAACACGGAAGAAGGCCATTCGGCCCATCTTGTCCATGCCAGCCCGAGGATACTCAGATGCCCTTTCTAATTCCACCTTCCTGCACTCGGCCCATAGCCCTGCAGCTTACAGCATTTTAGGTGCAGATCCAGGTACGTTTTAAAAGAGTTTAGAGTTTCTGCCACTACCACCAACTTGGGCAGCGAATTCCAGACACCCACTACCCTCTGCGTAACAATGTTCTTCTTCATGTCCCCCCTACACCTTCTGCCACTTATCTTGAATCTGTGTCCCCTGGTTCTTAAACTCTCCATCAAGGGAAACAATTTTATCTTGTCCACTCTATCTATTCCCCTTATAATTTTGTACACAAATTTCCACCAATCACTGCAAGAAAATTCCACTCAAAGTACAAACTAATTGTAACAATAAAATGTAAAGACCATCCAACTTCCAAAGAGTTGGTAAAGGAAAATGCCCAAGGATGCCAAAGTTTTAAAGTAAGCCTTAGGAAAAAAATATGGAAAGCTTTTGTGGGTCCACAAACGAGAATTTTGAATACAGATTGTAATCCTCCTGAACATAGCAGAGCACACTGCAGAACAAAAAGTCCCATGGGGTAACATACACTTTGAAGGCTAGACCTGAAATTCAGTCTTACAATTACTAACAACTGTCACTCTTCTGTTTTAAAATTACTATCAACTGTCACTCTAGCAATATATTATTTCATATTCTATCAGGAGGATAGACAGCTGTCAGCTGCCAATGATTTGTCAGGTTAATCCAGCAGGCTTATTTGACCTGGCAGAACAAATGAGATACCAGGGGATGATACCATCTGTGTGACAACATTGAACAGTAATTAACTGATGTTCAGAGCTGTCTCCTCGATAATACACACTCATGCTTTTCTCCAGCAACAAACTGCTGTGCAACACCAATGGCAGGCAGTCAGTTTTGTTCCCCTGTCACCCACTATATTACTGAAAATTATATCCTGTGTGTACATTATATTGCAAATGCATGGGTGCTAAATTCCATGGGTGAAATCTTACATTTAAGCCAGGATCGCATCCAGTGGTTCCTTGACGGAATTTATGGGATCAGTGCAAGATTGTGAGTATGGATCAAATGGGTGCAAGCACTAGTTCGGGCACATCTCTGGAACCTGCCTGCCTTTGAATGCTAGAATGCCAATGCCTGCCCAGGATAATGGGAATTGCCAAGCCTCCAGCTAGACCCCTGCCATGATCATATTGGCCCTCTGGAGCACTTTTTTCTTTAAGTTTTCATTCCTTTGGGTGGCTAGGCATACTTTCTGCATGGCCTGGCGGGGGAGTGCAAGATCCAGCCCCAGACCCTTGTGCAATTGGATCGTTGCCATTTTGCAGGATGTTGCCGTGGTCTCCCACCAAAGTTAGACTGGCAGAATGCTCTAAGAACTTTGGCTCTCTTTACTTTCTTGTAAACTGTGATGTTGTTGCCTTTCCTTGTCAACAGTCTTTTTGCCAATGTAATTTACTCATCCTGATTCAACAATACCAATTTTTCATTCAAAATAACATCCTTGCTTTGTTATAAAATCATGTGGCTGACTCCGTGATCAACCTCTCCAAGCAAAGATTGCAGGTTGGGGAATGTGGGCCTGCAGCTTGTGATCTTCCATCCATTAAAATTAATTCCCACTCGAGAAACGAAGAGACACGATCGGTGTCTTTAATATTTTGTAAGCCATGGTTAACATGAATTTAAGTAGTTACCTTTAATTTAAATCACATATTCCCAGGACGAATGGCAAGTATAAAATTAACAAGCTTGTAATGAGACTTTTGATCCCAATTGAGTCGTAGATGTTCTTCGAGTTAAAAGCAGAAACAGCTGGACAAATATCTGGTGAAGAATGGGATTGAGGGTTATCAAAGAATAGATTCTCTATGGAATTTAATTATTTCAGTCCTGGTGACCAAGGGAAAGCTAATAGAATGTTATCATTTATTGCGAGGGGAATTGAATATAAAAGTAGGAAGGTTATGCTTCAGTTATACAGAGCACTTGTGAGACTACATCAGGAGTACTGTATACAGTATTAGTTCACTTTATTTATGGAAGGATGTAAATGCGTTGGAAGCAGTTCAGAGAAGGTTTACCAGGCTAACACCTGGAATGGGCGAGTTGTCTTATGAGGAAAGGTTGGACAGGCTAGGCTTGTATCCGCTGGAGTTTAGAAGAATAAGCGGCGATTTGATTGAAACATATAAGCTCCTGAGGGGCCTTGATAGGGTGGATGTGGAGAGGATGTTTCCTCTTGTGGAAGAATCTAGAACTAGGGGTCACTATTTAAAATTAAGGAGTCACCCATTTAAAACAGAGAGTGACTTTTTTTCTCTCAGAGGGTCGTGAGTCTTTGGGACATTCTTCCTGAAAAGGTGATGGAAGCAGAGTCTTTGAATATTTTTAAGGCAGAGATGGATAGATTCTTTGTAAGCAAGAGAGTGATAGGTTATTGAGCGTAGGCAGGATGCAGATTTGAGGTTACTATCAGATCAGCCATGACCTTATTAAATGTCAGGGCAGTCTTGAGGGGCAGAATGGTCTACTTCTGTTCCTTGTTCGTAATGTAATATACATAATGTTGAACCAATATCTGGATAAACTATCTTCAGGGAGAAATTTAATGAGTTTTTTCTTCTTGAAACCTACAAGAGGTTAAGTAGACTAGGGAAGTCATACGACAGGTCAAATAGTCTGTGGTATGTTAGGAAAAGTAGACTTGATGGAATAAATGTTTCTTTCTCACTAAAATAACAACGTATGTGAAGTCACTGCTTGGTCTAGGACATGTATGCACATGAGCGACAATTCAGAAAGATAAATATTAGTCATTCATCATCCATTATTTTATATGCAGCACACAAGATGATGAGTAACCAAATCCTGAGCCTGAATCTGTCAAATCATTAAGAATTTGCAAGTTAAATCTTACATGGAACACAGTGACAGTAACCTACTCTTCCTATCCCCATGGGCATGATGACTTACTTATGATATATCAGAGCTGGAACTGTTATTATTCTGGCAAAATAGGAACATACCTTGAATCCATAAGGACACGTGCACCTATAGAAATCCACTGGGTCATTGTTGCAGGTGCCATCATTTTTACACGGGTTAGAAAGACAAGGATTACACTTGGCTAGAATGTTGATGTCAAGGGGACCTTAAAAAGTAAAATACTTGTGTAAGTCAAGCAATGCCTGGAGGGTAACTGCAAAAAAGAGAAGACATTACATTCACAAAAAAAATCACGAGATTTTTTATTTTGTGGTTGACTACTGTTGCTCATTATTTGTCTTCTTCATAGCACCTTTGCAAAATGAATACTGCAGTATCACAAAAAGTATTGTAACACTCATAATCCCAAATGATCTAAAATCCCTGAATGTCTGATAAATAATATTAGGTAGAAATAAACAACGGCAAATAAATGCCTGAACTTCAGTCGAGCTCAGTAATCAGCAATGGTACAAAAAGATCAGGGCTCCAGTTCTAAACTAAGTAAACAAAAATTAACCTCATTGTTGGTACTTTAACAAAACCATTCTTATTTAGCATGCAAGTTTGCTGCAGGAAACATTCTTGCTTAAGTTTTAAAGATGCAAATGAACAAATTAGCATTGACAAAAATACATCATCACACCACAGTAAGATTTTTGGTTAGGAGAGAATATTATACTAAATGTGGAATATATTCTTTATCAACAATAATATTTAAAAAGTGCAATAAAGACAATTCAACATTCAAAGAAGACAAACATTTATTTCACACTCATCTTTTAATTTAGGCTCGAACTCATGCACTATAGATTTAAGGTCAGAAGTTGGACTGACAATGCATAAACTGTATATTCACAACAAATGGACACCGGTTATCTAAGGAAACAAGTCTGTTTGAGGGATTAGGTGCTTTCTTGGGATCACATTTAAGGAAAGACAGAAGGTCTGTGTTCAACACCATCCATTATTGCCAGGGGCGGGTCAGCTTCTTACCTGGCACCAGAAAATCGCAAGGCCCTGGAATCTCTATTGGCAGGGCATAGGATGTCAAAGGTCACAAGTGAAAAATTAAAAAGTGTTAGATTGCATGCAACCAAAGAAAAAGGCCAATTGCATAAAGGCTTCATCAGAAAATTAAACTCAAAGCTCCTCTTTATAAATGTAATCAGTCAACCACAACCAAATAGTTATTAGTCAATCAATACACAGGAGTCAATCTGACAGATAATCCACACTTGCAAATTCTGGTTTAATCTCTTCACTCCAATACAAGGACATGTTTGATGTACACTCAATCCAAATCTCAAACCCAATTGGTGGAATTACCTTGACATTCAAATTTCTTGGAAGGAGTGGTGAGCAGTAGCTTGTCTGTCATGTCACCAGGTCCAGCACAGCGAGCTATGCCTGGCTCTTTGTAGCCCGACTTTACCCAGTCAGATAACCACTGCATGTTACAGTCACAGTACAGGGGGTTTGCACCAAGGGCTCTGGAAAGACAAGAAAATTCTTTCATTGCTTTTCTATGCATCGGAATATTGTCCCAGAGTTTGTGATTGTAATGATGCCAAAACTGTCAGCATTCAACATCATTACTCCTCTGAAACTCTCAGTATCTTCTGAAGTCCGTACATGCACAGTTAAACATGGAAATCTAAAAAGTTGCTGTCAATGATTTTATTCTTCTCCAAAGCTGAGCTATTGAAGTCCCTCAGAATATAATCAATTAGAAACCATTGAACTGACAAGAGCTTACTCTTTTATGCTCTTAGTATTTCTGTAGAAACCACTGAAAAATTTGCACCTAGTTGAATGTGGTGCAATAGGGTTTTTAATGGTGTGCTAAGTTCATTATTATTGCTAAACAGCCTCATTTTTCCTGAAAGGGTAATTTTATATTTGTCGAACGTCAAATTTCTCCATTATGACACACATTGTTCAATGGTTTTTAACTTCCAGGTTAGCTGTGAGAACACTGTGGTGTGATTAGCTGCTTGGTGACATCACTGTTGCTGGATGTCTGGAAATCCCTTTGACTTGAAAGGGAAAACCTGAGCCATGGAGATCACGATATCTTTGTAGTCAGCCTTCTTCAAGGTCAGCAGCAAGTGCCATTGCAAACTCTAGACCACTGACATAAAAGATCAGAAAAGTAAGTACAAATGGGGCTATTTGTCCCATGTAACTCAACCTTCATTTAAACCAGTTTGACTTACCTTTCAATAATGGGCACTGATATTCCTTGTATAATGGTACTGTTATTTTCTTGACACTATGCCCCAAATTAGCATTTCATATTACAGTTACTCTTTTCATTTATCTCTAGAATGCCCTTCTTCATTGGCCTTCTTTTAAAGCTGCAGATCCTCAGATTTCTAAACTGTAACAGGACTGTACTCAAGGTGTGACCCAATCAGTATACTGCACAAATTAAGCATGGCGGCCTCAGATATCAAACTACCGACCTGGCAACAATAGTCCAATTTTATGAATGCATGTTCTCTCGAGAGCATTTCTTCTACAGCTGCTACAGTATTAAGAGACACCCCGCAATGTATTTTTGTTACACATTTAAACACCCTTTAACATGTCTTACTGTGTGCATTCATAACACGTAAGGAGTGTGATCAGTCTTTGGGGTAGCACAAAACTGTCAACAGCAGATCAGCATCTTGTTTTAAACAACACCCAATTTTCTGAAGAGAACATAAAAACATAAAAAATAGGAGCAGGGTTAGACCATATTGCCCCTTGAGCCTGCCTTGCCATTCAATACGATCATGGCTGATCATCTACCTCAACTCCACTTTCTCGTTCACTCCCCATATGCTCTGATTCCCCGAGCACCCAAAGATCTGCCTGTCTCAGCCTTAAATATATTCAATGATATATTCAATCCACAATCCTCTGGGGTGGAGAATTCCAAAGGTTCACAGCCCTTTGAGTGAGGAAATTTCTCATCATCTCAGTCCTAAATGATCAGCCCCTTATACCGAGACTGTGCCCATACGCTCTAGATTCCCCAGCTTCAGGAAACAACTTCAATATTGAAGACATTGGATCAAAAATCAAGCTGGATATAAAGCAGGCTGCTGGTTCATTATCACCTGTTTAATGTGACCACCAAAAACCAATTTCACCTCTACATTATCTTGAATTGAAGAAATAGCAAGAAAACGGTTTCCGATTCCGTATCATTGCATTTCATAGCTGTATGGCTCCATTCAATCTAAATTCATAATAGACAAGGGAATCAATTCATTCCATGCAAAATATTATCTGGGTAATTTGGTTCAGCAATATAAATCTTAACGTTACAACTTTCTGTGCTAAAGGAAATAACAAATTAACTTGTAAAACTGCCAGAACCATTTTTCTTCCTAAGGAAAAGTGTCCACCTATCAGGTTGTTCCCTGCTTTGAGTTTCATCAACTTTCTGTTATACAGAGTGCAGCTTAGTTGAAGATGTTCTAATCAAAACAACAGGGAAATTCTATCTGCTTCAAACCCAGAACAGAAAAAAAACTGGATATTAATGACATTTCGACTTACAAATGTGACAGTGATGAAAGGTCATTAAACGCTCCTTCAGGTATAGCTGAGATGTCATTTCCATGCAAAGACCTGGAAAATAGTTTATAATAAACAATGAATGCGACCTACCAGAGACCTGCACAAATTCTACTCAGCTTCTCAAACAATTAGATCTTAAGTCTTAGTTACAGGTTTGAGTGCTGTCAAACATTTAACAACTGGTGTTTGTTTTAGTTTGGACTGTGGGAGACCACTGCTGGTACAATGGTACAATGTTTACACTTCTAAATGTGGCTTTTTCATACAAATCACAGAGTCATTCGGTTAATTTAAACTTAATTTGCAGTGCGGGAAATCCTTGACATGGGGTGTAACTCTGGCTTTCCACTCCGCCCAATATGACTTGCCATTGACTTCAATGTCGAGTAAAGTTGTATGAATTGTAAAACCAGCTTAGTGCCCAAACTCCCCAGTTTCCAATGAGCTTGTTGGTTAAAATTGGGTTAAAATTTCCCCAGTGTGCTCCACTTTTTGTGATAGTAATTCTGCCACTGGAAGAGTGCTAATTTTGGAGTATAAACACAGAAAGCCATCTATGGAAAATGGTTTCACATGTTGCAAACTAAAAAAGATTGCCTCGTAAAAGTGTCTGAACATGAATCAGCGTTTCTCCTTTTCAACGCAATCATAATTGGAGAAAAATAAAATCTGCATTACAGCACTAAGTTCTGGCAGTGTGAACAAATTTTCCAGGCCCTGATTTTTCACCAGACCTGCATGACTGCAAATAAAAAATAATCAGGATTTTTGTCACATTTCAGCCATGAGCAGGTGGTATTCCCATACTGGGACATTACCAAATCCATTGTCACCGAATTCAACTTTCAAATTCAATGATCCTAAAGCAAAATACTGTGGATGCTGAAAATCTGAAATAAAAACAGAAAATGCTGGAAATACTCAACAGGGGTGTGAGCACCTGTGCAGAGAGAAACGA
The DNA here is from genome assembly GCF_964194155.1 of Cetorhinus maximus. Taxonomy (NCBI): domain Eukaryota; kingdom Metazoa; phylum Chordata; class Chondrichthyes; order Lamniformes; family Cetorhinidae; genus Cetorhinus; species Cetorhinus maximus. The sequence continues at coordinate 111,946,038 of NC_135879.1, read as the reverse complement.
TGGGTGGAATCGTCCCAGATTTGCATTAAGTGCGGTAGTGGGCAGGCAAAATGACATTTTAACTCAACAGCCGCAATAGCAGATTTTCATGCCGTTTCGTCCCAATTCTGCCTCATGAGTCACGCATTCCCAGGAAACACACGTTTCGATGGTGGGCGGGCTCCGATTCACCCGCCATGCCATCACCTCACTGCTTCAAAACGCTGGGCGCCACATTTAAAGTGCAGCTGCATGCACACCTCTCAACCCAGGACTGTTGCAAAGAAGACATGGCCCCAAAAGGCAAGAAGCCTGCAGCTCCCCAGTTTAGTGACGTGTCTCTCGAGGGCCTTTTGGATGCCATAGAGGCCCAGCATGATGACCTCTACCCTCGCTCTGACCACAGAAGGGGCAGGCATGTTACCATTCTGGCTTGGGAGGCGATGGCAGTGGTAATCAGTGCCAATGCTGCACAGAAGAGGTTGGCAATCCAATGCATACAGAAGATGAATGATCTCTTCCATGCCACCAGGCTAAGGCAACCATATCATCACTGTAAACGCACACACCAAAGCCCATCAGACATTCACTAGCATCTCACTCACTGCCAGCTCAAGGGACATCACCATTCACTCTCCCACACACTCTCACATCTCCATTTGGCCTGGGCTCCTCTGGAGACTGCCTCCTCACCCCTCACCATCTTGAGGTCACTTGCACAGATCAACTTGGGCCCCCCGCCCCAAACCCTCTGATATCCCCCTTCCCCAGTACAGCCCTCACCCTGCAGCCTCTTCCCTTGCCTGAGGCCATTTCTCCCCCTTCCCCAAGCAAGCCCTAGCCATGCAGCCATTGAAAAGCCACCCCCGTCTTATGGCTGGTCTGATAGGTAGAGACCTGCTTGTGAGCTCCCCTAAAAGTGATGTGGTGCTGCCTGTGAAGCCTGGCGCTGGCGACTGTGAGTGCTGCCCGAAGCAAGGTAGGCAAATAAACTTCGAAATCCCGTGCAAAGTGCAGCTCGCCAGGTGCACGTCACATCGGTGCGCAATCACGTCAACATGTTTGGATGATCCAGCATGGGAGGGATGATTCCGGTGAGCTGGGCTTATAATGATATGCAGATGTATTACAGTGAGGTTCCCGCCGTCTAACGGTGGGAAATGCAGCTCGCCATTGACGGGTGGAGCAGATGATTGCAAACTGGTTTCATGACATTTCATGACATGGCCTTCTCACCTTATTGTCTGCACACACCACCAAACACGCCCAACGCCAATGGGTACGGAAAATTCTGCCCAATGTTAATGTGCAAAACAATTAACTCTGTTTCTTTCCGCAGATGCTGGTAGACCAGCTGAGTATTTCCAGCATTTTCTGATTTTATTTCAAATCCACTGCACTGATCGAGCCCCTGGGTCTACATCTACTTTACTCAGGGTATCTCTTTACAGTATCTCCTGAAACTCTGTCCACTCATTTATTGGGATAACCTAACTCGCTGGGTTGGAAATTCTCTAGATCAGGTGGAAAGTCGATTTTACACCCCATTATTCCTTGCTGCAACATGGTCTGTCTGTCTCTTAAGTATGAAAATAACCCCAGCCCCCAAAATTTGGGATTGGCCATTGCCTACTCAGGTAGGTGGCCTGACAGTGGAATTTTACACACATTTCCAGTTGAAAGTCAGGCAGAGATGGAGAAAACTGCCTTTATATTGGTTTTGTGCTGTGCTAGTGCCAACGGCTCCTAATGCACTGATCTCCTGTAACCGTTGGCTGTTGTCATCTAAAATTGCCAGATTCACAACTATCAGGGGTCAGCAGTTTTCTCAGTGCGGTGTGGGAGGAGGGGGTGAGGTTGTTTGGGAGGGTGCAGGGGGGAGTCTGGTTACACTAGCATGGCATAGATCCAGTAAAAAGACGACTGAAGTTACAGCATTAATTGGTTTGAGGGAAGGGGCTGAGAAACCCCAAAACTTCATAAATGATGGTAAAAGTTAGCTACATCATTTAAATTAATGGTCATAGGAGCCATCTGATCTACTCCCGTACTTACAATAAGCGCAGGGACTTCAAACCATCGAATGTTCGAACTGGGATACACCTGAGCCGGTTATAACTAAGAATTCTGTGAAAATAAAAATGTCATGTTAGATGAAATATGGCAGTTCGTAAACAGAAGCAGATAAACAATCATATGCCGCAGGTAGGGTCAAATAATTTTCTATTGTAAAAACCTGCAATGGAGTTTGATGTAGCCAGTGTAATCAGTTTTTCTACAACCAACAGGGGTCCTGGTTTAGTGGTAAATAAATATTATACTTACAAGGTCAGGAGCTCCGTCATGTTGCTGAAGCTCTGGTTGTACAATGTACTGATCCTGTTGTTACTTAAATCACTGCAAAACACAGTGAGTATAATGAGAACAGATGATACAAAAGGGCACCTATGTGATCCACACAGACACAAAAGGGGCCTATAATGGAATGGTGAACACCTGATGCATTGTAACTTCAGATACTACCAAATGTGAAGGCCTGTGGCCTAAAAGATGTCTAAGGCATCTAGTGCACCACAGCATGGCCATCAGGATTTGGAACAAAGCTTGGTTTGCAAATAAACTACGCACGTGGTTCTTTAAGTTACAACCAATTGTGCAAATTAGAATGTATTCCCACAATGCAACCATGTTACCCAAGCAAAGCTCCTGTCTTTGGGTGTCTCTTTCTTCTCCAGATAATGCCGTGATGTGCAGCCATTTGCAGATCCAGAATTTTGGTTGCAGCAATCATATATCTTGCTGCCAGCTTGGATGCAAAAGAACCTCCAAATGATAAACAAACTTCCAAAGGATACATGTGAGCTCTCACAAGCCCATAGTTAAAGTTTATTTATGAAAATACAGATGGTCCCTCTTTGTTTAAAGACTTCCAGGTGCCCCAGAATATGCCTGGCCACTCATTTTGTATGGGAGATCTGACTGCACAGTGAGTAAATCACAGGATCACATTTGCGCTGTTTCCAGCTCATTATTATTCAGTGTAACTCTAAAATCAAGCTCTTGCATGAGTCGTGTTCAACGTCCCAGTGCTGATTACCAGTTCTGCTCTGGCACCCCAGACACGTTGACTGAAAGTAAAAATAGAAAATGCTGGAAAGCCTCAGCAGGTCTGGCAACATCTGTGGAGAGAGAAAGAGAGTTAACGTTTCAAGTCAGTATGACTCTTCTTCAGAGCTAAAGAGAAGTAGAAATGCGATGGATTTAATATTGTTTAAGAGGGGGTGAAGCAGGTGGAGCAAGATAGAAGGTCAGGGATAGGTGGAAGCTCCAGAGATTTGACAAATATGTCATGGACACAGTACATAGAGGGTGTTAATGGTAGTGATAAAGACTAAGAAGATGCAGTTGTGGCATAAAGATAAAATAGCAGAATGTGCTAATAGCAGAACAAGGGTCAATGCTCTGAGAAAGCAAAACATAAGAACAAGTGACAGATGGCTTTGTGAGGTGGCGGGGACGGTGTTGGGAAAGAAATTGGATTAAGAAAGGGGTCAAGATGGAGGAGAGAGTTCATCTGTCACTTGTCCTTATGTTTTGCTTTCACAGAGTGCTGACCGTTGTTCTGCTATTAACACATTCTACGGTCTTACCTTTATGCCACTATTATACCTTCTTTAGTGCTTAACACTCCATTAACACTCCCTTTGTCTTGTGTCCATGGCATCTTTGTCAATCTCTCCTGAGCTCCCAACCACCCCTGACCTTCTATTTTGCTCCACCTGCTCCAACCCCTCTTTAACAAGGTAAAATCCATCACATTTCTACCTCTCTCTAGCTCTGAAGAAGATACATATGGACTCGAAATGTTAACTCTGCTTCTCGCTTCACTGATGCTGCCAGGCCTGATGAATTTTCCCAGCATTTTCTGCTTTTGTTTCAGATTTCCAGCATCCGCAGTATTTTACTTTTAGTTGACTGAAAATAACTTGGCCACCTGAATTTACAGTCCTCTAGACTTATATTATGCATGCAGTATACAACAAATTTATTCTGGGGGCTCTTCTGATGGCTCAATGATTACTGAACCAGACAGATCAGAAATATGGCAGGTTGGACTCCTTGTTTGTACCAGGTTAGGTGACCTCAGCTAGCATAGCCCAGCACCCTTTTCAAGTACTGCCGTTATTGCTCTTAGGTTGCTAGAGGAAAATCATCAGTCAAAATTCCCATTCCTGATTGTTACCTAGTGAGCCCCGCAACTGTGGATGTTTTGGTTTACTACGATTTGCTCCTCCTCTTTGTTTAAATGGCCCACCAACACTCACTGTTCAGACTCCCAAATGAAGATGGTCACTAGGGAGATGAGCAGGCTCCTACCCAGGGTGCTCTGCTAGTGATCCAGCAGGAAAATGAGGCATGATACTGGGAACACCTCACCCTGCTTTGTGAGCATTGGTGTGAAAGGTTACAACTGCTCTAGATACTGACCCAACTTACCCCCCTCAGCCCCCAGATAGCCACAGAAATTATGGGGCAACACACAAGGAGCCCTGAGCCAGCAAAGCACTCACAAGGTTCGACACTTGTGCTTTACACAATTTTCCCTTCAGGATACTCAGCACTGTTGACACAGTCTGTTTTCATGGCATTTAAGGCCCTCAGCAATAAATATATACAGCATGTAGTCAACAGTGATATCCATTTTCCAACAACGGTATTGGATTACTACCATCACAAAAGCAAGTCTTTGATTCTGAGCTAAACAATCACTTGTCAGTGACCCAGCCTCCTGTGTAGAATGAAGTCTGCCAAACTGAACATTAAAATTAATCAGAAAACAAAATTTTGAAGGGAATTTATAGGAGAAATAGAAAGAAACCTTAATTTGCTGGGGTGGAATCTAGGACAAGGGCCACAGCCAGGCTATTCAGTAGAGAAGTTAGGAAGCACTTGTTCATGCAAAAAGATTGATTATATTAAGTGACATAGAGCCAAGGTGGATGGATGTAGTTAGGATACAGATCAGCTATGGTCTCATTGAATGGCTCGAGGGGCTGAATGGCCTATTCTGAATCGTGGATGTTTCTAAATATCAGTATCTTACAAGTGTAATAATGCAAGTACCTACATAAGTAACAGATGTTTGAAGGTGGTGAGTTCCTTGGGCACCATCACAAATTGATTTCCATCAAGGTATCTGGAACACAGAACATGACTTGTGATGTGACATCAAGCAGTAGTGATGCATTAGTTTGTGTTCACCCTTCTATCTTCCAACTTTAAACCAAATGCAGAAATTAACATGGTAAAGGCTTTCAATGTTGACTAACCAATTGAAGGACCAGGGCCCACAGTGCAGCAAAGCACCAACAGCTGGAGAAAAGAGTGAAGAGGTAAATCAAGAAGTGTGGTTAGGTGACAGCAAGCTTGGTGGATATTAGGAGGCATGTAAACCTGATGGAGGGGTTCCACAGCTTTGATGTCCTGATAAGGAATGAATTTGAGTTGGATACTATGAGACCGATTTCCCTGTCCTCTCTGCCATGAGACTGGCTGCCTGATTTGGAGTCTTCTGTCAGGTGTCCAGATATAGCATCCAGAATGCTTTCTTGCCCAAAAATTCATGGGGGAAAACTGTAAGAATTGATTTACTTTTCTGGGCTTCCCTTGGATTATTGCCTGTCTTCTCAAATTATTCAATCTGGAAGTGAGGGTGAAGAATGGCAGGCATTGGCCTAATGCCAACTATTGCTAGCATCCCCTATCCTTTCTCTATGTTTAAGAACCGAGTGTTTGTACTCAGCTGATCAAAACTTCATGAATCAACATAGACTCAGCGTATGTATAATCAATGTAGACTCCCTATAGATTTCTTCAAACAGGTTCTACAGGCATATAGTAAACAGCTACATAATTTACTATATGTCCTATAGATTTCAAAGCAGCTAACACAAAAATTTGAAAGCCATGTTGCTTCTTCCTTCCAACCCCCACAGCTCCCCAGCCCCGACAACCACCCCCCAACCCACTGCAAAGGAAGACTTTTATTTAGTTGTTTTAAGTTCTAATCACTGTTGCCCTTGGGAAACTGTTAATTGTTTTTGTTGTTGTAAAATATTCATTATCGTTGATTATGGAAGGCTGTTCATAGCCATTGCCTAGTTAAAAATTAATACTATGCCTTTGTGAAGCAGTAACTCATTGTTTTAAATATTAATTAGAGTGTGCAACTGTTCCTCTATGTATGGACTGGAGTTTGAGTAAGACCTAGATCTGCTACTGTTTGCTTTAAATATTAATCATTTAGTTTTCCCCGATCTGTAAATAATTATTGTAAAAAGGCCCTGTAATCAATTCAAACCTTTTGCTTTTTGAATACAAAATTTATCAAATAACAAAGGAACCATTAATAACAAAACCTAAGCAAGTGATGGTGCTTTTAAACGGCAATGATTGCAGCACTACCAATGAATCAGTGTTGTAACAAGGTAGAGGGTAGTTTGGTAAACATAAGGCCACAGTATTCATCTCCCTGGCTAAAAAGGTAATGGCGACCTGGCGGCCTGTTTTAAAAAGTTGCTTTGCTGCAGCCTTTCAAAGGCTGTGAATCATGGCTACTGGAAGGGCTCCCCAGAGCACTGCTGGTGAGCAGGCCAGGCCGGAGGGTAGGGTAGGGGGGCACTGTACCCCTCGTTTTTCTGATGATTGCCTTGCTGCCCTCCTCGAGGAGGTAGCAGCACGGCAGGAGGTCCTTGTACCCCAGGACAGGAGGAGGAGGCCCCCCGACATGACCAAACGTGCCTGGGAGGAGGTGGCGGAGGTGGTGAGCTCCCGCGACGTGGTGCGGCGCACCTGGGTCCAGTGTCGCAAGCGCTTCAACAACCTGTTGTGCTCGGGAAGGGTGAGTACCATGTTGGCATTGGTACTTAACCCACCCTCCCTGGTGGCCCCTCCCACCCCCTCAAGTCTGAGTGTAGTGACTGCATTGAATCATTGACGGCATGTGTCCTTCGCTGGGTGGGCCAGCAGATATTGCCCATGCCGAGGTCACCCTGAGAGGGTGGTGATGAGATGGGTTCTGCACCCGCCGCATGTGGTACACTGAGACCCACATTACTGTTTTGGGGGCAACCTGGAGGAGCTGCACCTAGATGCAGTGGTGGGAAAACAGCTCAGTCTGCAGCAGGAAGCCCCATGACATTCTCATTTGATGAAAGCTACCAAGTTTAGAACTTTAACCTATATCATGTGTCATGGACTGAGAGATGGAAATGTAAAATATCTGCTCCTCTGACTCTGCAGAAGACCCACACAATTGCACAATTCAAACGAGGAAAGATAAAATTATACTAAATTCAATGCAAGCTGAGCATTGCTTTGAAAGATGTGCACATGCTAGCACAGTGTAGCTAATCTTCACATTTTTCTTTTTTACAAGAGGTTACAATTTCTTCCACAAAAGAGAACAGGACCCGTAGTTGCCAACTGATAAGGGTCTTTTGACCCAGGATTGCCATGTTTGATCAGCATCCTCTGGACTATCCTTCATAACTCAAACTCCCTCAATTATTCCTTTGAACATAGCATCTATGGGTAAGAGTAAAAAACGCTACTCACAGTTCCGTCACATCTTTGGGGAGGCCCTTGGGTAAGGCCTTCAGTCCCTTGTTACTGCAACGGACCACAGTATCCAGACAAGTGCATTCGGCAGGGCAACGGGCAAGGGGTGAACAGCTGTTGTCATCATTTCCTGGATTGTGGACAGAAGGGATTACTGTGAAGCAAGCTAAACAGTTATTTTCTTCAATTCTAAGGACAGTTCAAAAGGAAACTAAAACATGGACCCTTGTTTGAGGTAATCGATTCAAGCTGTTGACATTAACTTACATTGGGGTACAGTAGCATTGTTGTACTTAGATGAAAAGTGCACCAAGATTAAAAAATTTATACAACGAATAATGGATATCTAGCAGTGATCAGCAGTCAGTAATCTAACTGAGTCATTTAGATGTTATTTAGGGAATACAGGCTAGCTGGCAGTGATTACAAGGTAGCAATCTAGTCAAATTGTTCACATGATATAAGGAAACTGCAATAGTGAAGCTGAAATGAAATGAAATAATCAGCACCTGGCACCATGGATAAGGTTACTGTCTTATTCCCATGTAAGTCTACCAGTCTCTGGGTTTAGATCATAGTTATGCATTGCCTGAGCTTCTTCCGAATGTATCACATTATTCAAACCTCTTGATTAATTTTATGTCTTTGTTTAAATAACACAAATCAAAAAATTATGTTTATATGATACACAAGCACGTCATGTATTCATATGAAAATACTGACCCTGCAATTGCAACATTATTCATTGTTCATCCTCTGGAGTGATTTACATTGGTGGTGGGGAGAAACCACGTAAATATATCATTGAAGTAAAGGACTACTGGTTGTCCTCAATTTTATAAAAACAAAATACCATTCCTGCCACGATCCACCTGTTCTTTCCCCTGTTCTGGCATGCAGAATGTCAAGAATGAATCATGCTCAGGTGATACTGCAGTCTAGCACTGCTAGGCAGTGGTAAGTACACTGGGCATCATAGAAAGGACATAATGACCCGCAACTTCGTGCTCCCCAGTGTCAGATTTGGTGGATATCCCAAAAATGCGCTGGGGAATCCCTCTGGCAAGTTCCCTCCAGACACTCCCAATGACTTCCAGGCACTCTCCCAACCCCAACCCCCTCCTGACCTCCATACACACCGCTCCCGACTGCCCCCCAGACCTTGAACTCCCAGACATCCGGACACCCACCCATCCCCCCCCAACTCCCAAGTACCACCGACCTGGGGGGACACCCCGCCCCCCCGACATGGGAGGACACCCCTAATCCCCAAATCCTATCTACTTACCTTAGACACTTACCTTCCCCCGGCCTGTCACTTTCGCTGGCCCTTTAAACTTACCTGCTTTACGGCAGTAAGTGCTGTAAAAAAGGGACTGTGGCCTCCTTGAATCCGTTGGAGCTACACTTTGCTGGGGTCTGCGAGGAGTCATTTGGTGCAGACCCCAAGCAGCTCCGGTGAACGGAAGTGGCAATGTCATTTTCAAGACCAGGTAAGTGTGCATTTATTTCTTCTAATTTCTGTGGACCTACATTTTCCGACGGTGGTCGGAAGTTACAGCCCAGTAAGTTTAAGGTAAGTTTATTACATCAGTTTTTGTTGTAAATTACTAATTATTTGCCCCAATAACATTACTAGCAACATTGAATTTTTCAATGGAAATCTAACATGTTTGGAAGATGTCAAACTACAGAAGGTGGCCATAACAGACTACCTGAGAGATATTCAATACCTGCACAATGCAAGCTTCACACCCGTACCTGCAGAGAGAGGTAGCCAGACCTTGTTCTGATAGGTGTTTAGTGCTTGTAGTGATTCCACTGATGGTGTCACAAAAATATGGAATGCCATAGAAAAGTTACAGCTCAGAAGGAGGCCATTCGGCTCATCTTGTCCATGCCAGCCCGAGGACACACAGGTGCCCTTTCTAATTCCACCTCCCTGCACCCGGCCCATAGCCCTGCAGCTTACAGCACTTAACATTTTAAAAGAGTTCAGAGTTTCTGCCTCTACCACCAACTTGGGCAGCGAATTCCAGACACCCATTACACTCTGCGTAAAAAAGTTCTTCCTCATGTCCCCCCTACACCTTCTGCCACTTATCTCGAATCTATGTCCCCTGGTTCTAGAATTCTCCACCAAGGGAAACAATTTTATCCTGACCACTCTATCTATTCCCCTCATAATTTTGTACACCTCAATCAAGTCACCCTCAGCCTTCTTTGTTCTAAGGAAAATAACCCCAACCTATCCAATCTCTCCTCGTAGCTACAGTTTTCTAACCCTGGCAACATTCTTGTAAACCTCCTCTGCACTCTCTCCAGAGCTATTACATCCTTCCTGTAATATGATGACCAGAACTGCACACAATACTCCCAGTTGTGGCCTCGTCAGTGTTTTATACAATTCCAACATATATCTTCACTTTTATATTCTATACCTCTGCCAACAAAGGAGAGCATTCCATATGCCTTCTTTACAACCTTGTCTACTTGAACTGCTGCCTTCAGGGACCTGCGTTCTTGTATGCCAAGATCTCTACTTCATTTACCCCTCTTAGTACATTCCCATTTATTGTGTAATCCCTGTAACTGTTTGATCTCCCTAAATGTATGACCTCACACATCCCTATGTTAAAATCCATCTGCCACTTTACCACCCACTCCACCAACCCATCTATATCGTTTGAGATTAAGGCTATCCTCTACACTATCCACTACTCGGCCAATCTTCGTGTCATCTGCAAATTTCCCAATTGTGCCCCCCACATTCACGTCCAAATCGTTAATATATAACACAAACAGCAAGGGTCCCAACACTAAGCCCTGTGGAACACCACTTGAGACAACTTTCCATTTGTAAGGGCATCCATCGACCACTGCCCTTTGTTTCCTGTTACAAAGCCAACCTTTTATCCAGTTTGCCACATTACCCTGAATCTCATGGGCTTTTACTTTCCTGACCAATCTGCCATGTGGGAACTTGTCAAATGCCTTGCTAAAATCCATGTACACAACATCCACTGCACTACCTTCATCAACCCTTCTTGTCACTTCCTCAAAGAATTCAATCAAATTTATGAGGCAAGACCTTCCTTTAACAAATCCATGCTGACCATCCCTGACTAGTCCATGCCTTTCCACATGACAGTTAATACTATCTCTCAGGGTTGATTCTATTAGTTTGCTCACCACCGATGTAAGACTAACTGGTCTATAATTGTTTGGCATTTCCTTTGATCCCTTTTTAAACAATGGAACGACATTTGCATTTCTCCAGTCCTCCGGTACCTCCCCTGTATTTAGTGAAGATTGGCAAATCATCCTCAGAGCATCTGTTATCTCCTCCCTGACTTCCTTCAGCAGCCTCGGAAACAATCCATCTGGCCCTGGTGACTTATCAACTTTCAAAGATTTCAACCCTTCAAGTACTTCCTCTCGCTTTGTGACTATCCCGTCCAATACCTCGCAGTGTTCCTCCTAGACTACTATACCTACATCCTCCCTTTCCTTAGTAAACACGGAGAAAAGATATTCATTCAAAACCCCTCCCACAGGCTCTGCATCTACACACAAGTTTCCATCTTCATCTCTGATAGGTCCCACTTTTTCCTTAACTAACCTTTTAGCATTAATGTATTGGTAAAACATCTTGGGGTTATCTTTAACTTTACTTGCTAATCTTTTTTCATGCCCTCTCTTTGATTTCCTTATTTCCTTTTTCACTTCGTCCCTGCACTTCCTATATTCGTCTAGGCTATCTGCAGTGCTTAGTTCTTTGTGCCTATCGTACGCTTTCTTTTTCTGTTTGATCTTCCCCTGTATTCCTCTAGACAACCAGTGGGGTCGAAATTTGACATTACCACTCTTATTTTTGTAGGGGACATGCCTACTTTGTACAATCAATTTTAATGCTGGATGCTTCCTCAGCAGCGCCTTAAGCACAGTATGCCTAGCTTTCCGTGACAATGGAAGGAATCATTTCAAGGATTAAGAACTGCCAGGATAGCCTAATGATAAAGCACATCTTCCAAGGTACTACCATACATTTCTGTCGGTTGTGGCATGCCTACCGAGCAATGGCTTCAGGGAACTGTACTCTCAAGGTCAGCAATGAAGCAAGTGCAGAACTCCGTTATCTGCTGCAAATTTACCTGCTGATACCATACTAAATGAGGCTGACACATCCAGTTAAATTCTGAAACTTGATTCTGTCCCACTTACAAGCATGCTGCAATGCAGACAGATGTGGATGGTGCCATGGACCAGCATATAGGTAGGTCAACCCCCTCACAATAATTCTTGCAGCCCACCTCCCATTTCAGTCACCTCAAATAAAGAGTTCAGTGTCATACTGTTCCATCACTGTTTGCAGTCGTCTCATGCCTGCACCTTGAGTTTTGCTTCTCTAGATGTATGCCTCTTTTCTAAGTTGCTTTACCCTTCAGACTTGGCAATGGCTGACAATAGCTTTAATTACCTTTTCAGCCTCTCCAAAGGCTTTCAGAATTTTTGCCATCCAATTGTGATGCTCGCTTTAATGATCCCCATTGCTTTAAATTTTACATACACACAGAATTTTCTACTTCTACCACTAGTGGTAGAGCTTGACTTTGTGCGATAGTGTAAAATTGGGAGAAATGTAAAATGGGCTGCTGACTTGCCACATCACCTGTTTCTTACGGTTGCACAACGTCAAGATCTAATGCCAAATGTGCTCCCAAAACTAGCCTGAAACTGCAGTTGAGGTTCTGCTGATGAGCTAACCACATAAAATTGGATAAAAATACACTTCCCATCGCAAACAATCTGAACCATGCAAGTGAGAATCAGTATAGCACCAGCCTCCACTTCATCAGCTTGACAACAACTTCATTGACATTCATTGAAGCACAGGGGGATTGAAAATCAATGACATTTTGGAGTATCGTCCCCAATATGAACAGCAAAAGTTTTTTTTCCCCAGTGATGCTTGAAAATCCATCCTTTGCCAGTGAAGTTACAATTTGTGTCAAGAAGTGATTTTCAAGCTGTCAGTCCTAATGCTCTCAATGTATTTACTTCCTGGAATAGGTATTCCAGCTGCACCTGCAATGATTTCTACAGTCCATCATTGAACGTAGGTCTGCGAGATTCACTCTGCAGATTAGACTGGAATTGGCCCAGGTCCAGCTGCACTAGGAAGTAATACAAATAGAGCATAAGGACTGACAGCTTGAAAACTGTTTCCTGACAGAAACTCCACTGTTCTTGGAGGGAGAAAAAATGTGTTTTCAAACATTTGTCATTGAGAAGAGAAACTCTTGCTGTTGCAGCTGACAACTAAAATGCAAAAACATTTAAAAACACTTTTGTTTCCACAAAGCAATAACTCTGGCGCAAGACAGGAATGTGAGATTTATGTGATATTGCTCAAAGTTTAATTTGAACCATAGTCAAAGGCAACGCATGCTCAAATTTCCTATGGGCATCATAAACAGGTGAGGCCTCCAGCCAGGAATGCGAAGTCAGGAAGTTACTTCAAACATGTACAAAATGTGGCAGAAACATAGGGCAGGATCTTCCCTCCGTTGGGGGTTTGTGCGGGAGCAGGCGGGTTCCTAATCAGCGCCCCCAGTTGGGGGCGCGCCACCATTTTACCTGGGCGGTCCAATTAAGGCCTGCCCAGCGTGACATCCACCAGGAAGCGCTATGCGCTCCCTGTGCCGGTGGGGGGAATTCCCTGAGCCGGGATTGCGCTCTTCTGCACATGCGTGCGAAAGAGCGCACTCATCTTCCTGAGGCAAAGTGCTGCCTCAGGGAGATCGGCTCAGGTTTGAGAATTTCAATAAAGGAAAAAAAAATTACTGACATGTCCACACATGCGCCACTGTCACATAAGCTGGGACTGTCAATTTATTTTATTTAAACATATTATAAAAATTTTAATACCCTCATGAAACCTCATCCCGCTCGTGGATGAGGTTTCATGTTTTTTCAGAAGCCCACCTGGGCTCCTGGCCTACCCGCCAACCTTAAGGTTGGACGGGCAGGTCCATTAATCATGTTAATTGGCCTTTGACAGTTTGGCACTGAACTGAAAATCTAAATGACGCGGGGTGACGTGGGGACGCACGCCCGGCGTCACCCCACGCCATTTTACGTGTCGGCGAGTGGGCCCCGCCTCCCGCTCGCCAAACAGAAGATTCTGCCCATAGAATGCTGGAAATGTACAACAGGTCTATCAACATCTTAAGGCATCAAAGATAGATTAATTCTTCAGGCCAAGGCTCTTAGTCAAAACGGTAGAGTTCTGACAAATGGCCTACACATGAAATTAAAGATGTACTCTCCAATCAGGTCATTTTAGCATTCTAGGGCCATCTGGGATGTAAATTCAAGCAGTGTGGACCTGTAATTTTCTAACTTGTGGTTCCTACAAGCATCAATCCCTACTAGGAGGTGTAAAATTGAGAAATCATCCCTGGTTAAACTATCTTTCATCCTTATGGAATTTGACAGGTTTTCAACCATATAACACTGAAGAGGGCCATTCGACCCATCATACCTGTGCTGACCTTTTGAAAGAGCTATCAGATTAGCCCCATTCATATGCACTTTCTTTATTGCCCTGCGTTTTTTTCTCCTTTTCAAGTGTACGTTCAATTCTCTTGAATATAATTCCACCACTCCTTCAGGCAGAGCATACCACGACACAGTAACTTGCTAAGTAAAAAAAACTCACTCCCCTTTGAATCTTCTGCTAATTATTTCAAATTTGTGTCCTCTGATTACTGACTCTCTGCCCAGTGTAGACAGTTTCAATTCTAGTTTACACTCCTTTCCATTAATTCTCCATTGAATTTGCTTGAGAGTGAATTATGTGGGAAGAAGGAGCCCTTTCAATACTTTCTGTTTTTGTTACAGATTTTAAATATTCTGATCTCCTTCTTTCCATCTCGAGTATATAATCTGAGGTGTGTTGCAGTTTACTCAGGGCGTTCGAGTTGTTGTGGCAAAATTAAATTTTACGTGCATGTTGTAGTCTGGAACTATGGACAATGGTAGAGGCTTCAATGTCCTTTTCATCACATGGCTGAACCTGTCCCACTTTTACCAGCTGCCATTGACTGTGTTGGGAGAATTTGTAGGTTGATACTCAACCTGTTTGGCTACGAGATGAACACATCTTTCTTGGCCATCAAGTCCCTGCAGTGGGGCTTGAACCAGGAGCTTCTGACCCAGAGCCAGTGATGCTACCCACTGCACCACAAAACCTCCATAATAATCTGTACTACTTCCATATGTAGGTTACTTACATTACAAAAAAGGACACTGCATTAAGGGGGCATTGCTGGCATCTCACAATTCCATGATTTTTTTTTCTGAACTTCTTATGCCGATGCTGATGCAATAACCATAGTATCTCAGAGGCTTCCACTGTTCAGGAGGGGGAGTTAACTACAGGAGACCTCAAAACAGTGCCAACTCTTTTTTCCTAAATGGTTAGCTAGTCATATCATTATTAACATAAACAAAAAGTTGGCAAAATGGATTTAGAATTGACTCAATGAATTCAGGAGCAAAACGCAGTGAATGAGATACACACGGCTGTGCTGGGCCATCTGTCACAAAGCAGAGTAATTTTCAGTGCATTCTATATCAGCCCCAGTCACATCAGAAGACAAGTTTGTGCATTTTGTGGATTCCGCCTCTTGTTTTGCTGCCCTGAAGCTGAGCAACTATGGGAAGGTGGTGATTGAGGGCAGGGATTTGGAGTGGATGCAAGCGGTAGGGGGCACCAAAAAAGGTAGAAACGGGAAAGCCAGCATTGGAGCAATGCAACCATGGGATGGCAGCAGAGGGTGAGACATAGAGGTAGAAATGAAAGAAAACAGTTCTTGGAGACATGCTGGGGGCCGTGGGGGGAGGGGGGGGGGCGTGGTTAACCTAACCCATTGTTGGAAAACTAAGAGGATCAGGTAGAATTCTAGTTTTACACCCCTTTCCATTAATTCTCTATTAAAGTTGCATGAGAGTGAGTTATGTGGGAAGAAGGAGCCAATTAACTAGAAGAAATATGACTGGAAACAGTGATTTTGAGCATAATTGAAAGCATAACAGCAATGCATTAAAAGAAGTGCTACACTTCAGGATATTTAAGTA
Organism: Cetorhinus maximus; assembly: GCF_964194155.1. Taxonomy (NCBI): domain Eukaryota; kingdom Metazoa; phylum Chordata; class Chondrichthyes; order Lamniformes; family Cetorhinidae; genus Cetorhinus; species Cetorhinus maximus. The sequence continues at coordinate 111,930,294 of NC_135879.1, read as the reverse complement.
TGTGCAAGATTTATAATATATTTCGACAGCTCAGTTGCTTTGAGCAATAGGTGGCATTTGATGTTGAAGCCAAGAGTGGTCAGATGGATCCAGTGATCCCTGCCAGTCTGGCTGTTTCTCACTGGTTGGGTAAGCTCTGCCAGTTCTAAGAAGCCAGTTAGGTGGAATACTGCACGGAACAAAGATTGTTCTATCAAAGGAAGGAATGGGGGAAAAGAGGACAAACTGTCTCAGATGAACCTCTCTGCTTGCATCATGCTTTATGTTAACTGATGCAATGCAAGCCTCCAGACTCAAGGGGGAGATTTACAATTGGTTTCAGTGTGGAGAAAGGGAAAAACAGCGAAAGTACTTCTAAATAAACAGTGACTACTGTCAAAGTGGAAGAAACAGATGGTCCAAATTCTTCAAGTCTCTGGCCACCCGGTATGAAACCATGTGTTTCTGCCCATCTCACAGCGTTACTCCCACAAAACAGATGCCCAGTGATGGAAAATTGCACTTTGAATTAGTCATCTACACTCCAGATGTGTTTTGCATGCATGTATTTTCAACAAATCGATTCTCCATGCCCCTTGGAGTAAATACCATTATCATGTTATCCTGGAGGGAAGGCTATGGCACAGTGTCAAAGCACAGTCACAAACTGCATCCAATGTTTTATTCATGGCACTGAATTAATGCAGGTTGATGCCCAAGATAAGCTTTCCAGGAAATCACAACACTAAATACACACATCGACATGCATGAGCAGCGTGTGACAGGAAACACAGGCATGAATAAACAGTTACACAGCTACACAGATTGCTCATGGACATCACACTCCACATGAGACACACGTCATGCATAACAAACGAGTTACCCGCATAAATACAAAACTCTCAATTCACAGTGAAATGCTTTTGTGTTGTTTACATACAGTATTTATACAGAGAGAACCTTATTCTGGTCAATGATTAATTATAACAGTTGCACTCTTTGTATTCACATAATGAATCAGCTTTCACACTTGAAATGATTTAAGTGCTGTATTTTGCAGGCTACAAAATGTAACTGTATTTCTAAAAACAGGGGAGGCATATGCAATATGTTGTCAAGTGCAATACGTTTAGATTAGAAAATGTTCTTTAAAAAGCTGTTGCATTCTGAAAGTTTAGTTTCTCAGTAAATAAACTTCCAGTATAATATAACCACAACATTTTAAGAATCAAAGATGAGCTCACTGTACTGCTGTCACCTCCAATTAAATCCTGATTATAGGTCCAAGATCCAAATTACATTGAATTGTAATGCCATGAGGTGAACTTCCTGTATTACTAGCAACACTGATATAGCCAAATATCTCCCAGTTTCCATACAGTAAAATCTGTGTTGACTAAATATAGTCATAGAAAAAGAGCAGGGCTTACCATCATCACATGTGAAGTCCTGGATTGCTACATCCTGGATAGGGATTTCCTTCAAGAAATAGGGCTTCTGGCACCGAGGGTTTCCGGTGACTATGCGTTTCTTTCTCAGCCACTCACCCAACCAGGCCAGATGGCAATTGCAGTTAAAGGGATTGGCTAGCAGATTTCTGAAGAGATAAAAACAAAAAACTACTGCGGATGCTGGAAATCGAAAACAAAAACAGAATTACCTGGAAAAATTTCTGAAGAGACCAGGAAAGGATTAATCATTGAGAAAATGACCTCAGTTTCAGTGTAACTCATCAAAAGTTAACACATAATAAGAAACATATTATGCTAAAATATGGCTTTTGGATACCTCAAGTTTTTGCCTGAAATCTCGTTTAGGTTACAGCTATAAATATGTAGTAAATTTTATCTGAACGACTATACAGGGTGTAAAATACTGTTGATAATTTAGTTAAAGTGCCCTATGTGGAGTCAAATGTTAATGTCTATGAGGGCAATAAGTGTAATCGGGCTAGAGTTGACCAAAATTATTTAATTCTCAAAATTTTCCTTATTTTCCAGTACCTCCATATTGTTGGCATCTTGTAATTTGACACAGCCCAAACATATCATGGTTTATGGCACAAGGTCTAGTATAAATGCAGTTGAGATGGAAGTCTGTGTGTATCAGGGTTGATCTCAATGAATGGAATTACTAGCATTACTCTCAACTGCATCACCATTGATGAGATCTCTACTTATCCATTTGTTTTGCATTTAAAAAAACCTTGGATGTGGCCAAAGCACACAGTGCAAAATAGACTACTGAGGTTGAAAACAGTTGAAGAAAAGCCCAGGTCAATCAGGAAGCAGTGATTAAATGACACCAAACTTGGCTTTCGAAGTGTGTAGATTGCAGGAGGAAGGGAAATTAATGAGAGTAGGATTTCTATTTATTATGGTCCAGGAAAGAACGGGCCAGTTAAACAGAAAATGAATCAAGATTTAAAAACTGTGGTGGTACGTGGTAGAGGAAGAGAATGTTGGTTGCTATTTTTACTGTTTAGAAGAAACAAGACAGAAAATTCAGAAGGGCACTAAATTGCACTTATATCAATGAAATAGAACATGACAAGGAAGTCTGAAGGACTGACAGAGACATTGCAGTTTAGAGCTGAGTAAAGTATTTCCATTCAGGTGACAAGTTTTGTTTTGATGTCCTGGGCTCTGAGAGATGCTAGAAATGTCTCCCAGATAAAAAAGCAATACTGAAGACTTGAATGGGCTTAGGCTTTATAGCATGTAGGAGCATATAAAGAAAGGATCAGGAGTAGGCCATTTAGCTCCTTAAGCCTGTTCTGTCATTCAGTGAGACCATAGCTGATCTTTGATCTAACTCCATATACCCATCTTTGCCCCGTATTCCTTAATACCTTTCGTTAACAAAATATTATCAACCTCAGATTTAAAATTAATAATTTATCTTGTATCAATTGCTGTTTGTGAAAGAAAGTTCCAAGCTTCCACCACCCACTGTATGTAGGAGTATTTCCTAACTTCAGTCCTGAAAGGTCTGACTCTAATTTTTAGATTATGCCCTCTTGTCCTGGACTCACCAACCGGCAGAAGTAGTTTCTCTCTACCAATCCTATCTGACCCCCGAAGCTTCAATTAAATCACCCCCTTGACCATCTAAATTCCAGAGAATACAACACACATTGTGAAATCTCTTCTTGGTAATTTAACGCTTGAAGTCTAGGTATCATTCTGGTAAATTTACACTGCACTCCCTCCAAGGGCAAGATATCCTTCATAAGGTGTGGCACCCAGACTGCTCACAGTACTTCTGATGTGGTTTAACCATGACTTTACATTGCCGCAGCATAACCTCAACCCCCTTGTATTCTAGTTCTCTAGATATAAAAACCAGCATTTCATTAGCCTTTTTGATATTTTTTTCTGATGCTTTAATGATCAATATATATTGGCACTCAACCTCCACTGTTTCTAGCTTCTTACCATTTAGAAAATATCCTGTTCTATCCTTTTAGTTTTCAGAAATGAGATTGACTATTATCAATCAAACAGCTAATGGGTGTAGGCTCATACAATACAAAATTGCTATTCGGAAGCTGCTCGTGTCACAGACAGAAAATCTCCAACTGCTGAAGGGAAATGTTTTTCTGTGATTGGGGCCATGGTTCCTGGTGAAGCAGCTTCGAGGGAAGTTCATTTCATATCTGGTTGTGCTATACCTGATCTTGAGGTGCTCAGTGCTGGTACTAGTTGCCCGAAATGGAAAATTGCTTCATTCTCTCACTTCAATTAAGACAATAAGAAGACATTTTGGCATGAGCGAAAAGCTTTGGGACTCTCGTGAAGGAAGCGACATTTGGATTTGAGCTGAGCGGAGTGCTAGCCATTATACAATTACTGGAGCCACACAGGAACTGTGGCTAAGGTGAAGTTTGCTGCGAATGAATGGCCTTTCTGCTCCCAAACATTTCTTGCACTTCTATGACATGTTTTCAGTTTACAAGAGGCCATCCAATTCAGAACATAATGCATTATTGGTTACAGCTCATTTAGCTGTAATTCAAATTGTCAATGAGCTTTACCACATTGTCAAACTGAGCTGAACTAATAAAATGGTAATTCAATCCGAAGATGAAAAGGGGAAGCTGCAGTGACTTACTCTCAGATTGGATTTTTACTTTACAAGGGCCATTTCATTAACATGTCAGTTCCAGGCCCCAATCACTTTTTTGCACAAGCAAATAGGTTTCCCTTTGGAGCTGACAGCCGCACTGATTATACTGATTACATGTCACTTACAAAAAATGAATTTCCTACTGAAAGTTCCATTGCCCTCGATAACTAATCAATCCTCAGCCAGAAAATCTATAGACATGAATAAACATAAAGAATGCTTGTTTTATTGTGTAAAATTAGATTACAGGTTAAAATGCTCTGGCCTACATGCAAGAAACACAAGTCATTAATACTAAAAATGAAATCCCAGTTTGCTGAAATATCCCTCCTTTGGTTTCTCATCATATCTCTTAACAACTTACAGCGTGGATAGAGAATGGAGAGTGTCAAAAGCTCCTGGAGAAATGGTAGTTATCTGATTGTCGTAGAGTGAGAGCAGACGAACAGAACTCAGGCCTGTGAACGTGTTATTGCTGACACAGCTAATCTTATTGCTCCTCAGCATCCTACAGGATAGAAAACAGAATTATTACAATATGGTCAAAGGTAGCTTTATGAAACCAACAAGCCACAATCCAGCCCCTTGACACACAGAGACAAACTCTGTTATTGAGTCTAAAACTGTAGTTCTTCATAGTCAAAAAGTAAATACTATTTAAAGAAAATCATTGCTTTAAGGTTTGAAAATTTAAAATTGGTTACAAAATGTTGAAGGTACTTGTAAATGGCGGGAGGAGCCTCCAACACCCTAATGGTACTGCTGAGACTGTACTAAGATAAATTGCCACATAGACTGTATATTCTTTAATTTAGATGGAAATGAACGGACCACAGGATCTTATGAATATCAAAGAAATTCAGGAGCAGCTGAGTGTGCTCGATTATAAAAGCAAAGCAACTTCATGACATTATCTGTGGAATAAAAAAAACAGCCTGTGCTTTCGAATTAACTCATGTCCTAAAGCACACTTGAGGCATTGCAGTACCCCAGCACCTTCAGAAACATACTTTTATATTTCTATGAAAGACAAAGCAGGTGATGCTTCCACATGGCAACTAAACTCCTTAATACTAACTCCTTCTTATTCTGCAGCAGTAATAATAAGCCAAACATTCAGCTCACACTGAGAAAATTCAGCACTTCATCAGCATGCAGATCCCAAAGCTTTTTATATGCACTCTAACCTTTAGCTTGCTATCTCTGGACTCTACTTGAAGTATCTTTATGGCTGGAAGGCTAACAGATTAATGGCTGTAACATTTATGAGTCCAGTATTAATTTTTGCAGATTAGGCATTTCAAAAAACTCATCCTCTGGTACAGTAGAAGCAAAAGTTGTTCAACAAACTATCCATGGCTAGCTGCCTTCATGACATAGTCTGCAACTTTGTTCAGTCCTGGTGAGAGAAGAAGTTCTTTACTGATTATTTCCCCCAGTTTTCTCTCTTCTTCTCCTGAAAGCACTGACCTATGCTTGGTTATAATTTGTGAGTGTCATCTGCCCACTGATAACTCTTCCCAAACCTATGACATCTACCACCAAGAAGGACAAGGGCATCAGGTGCATGGGAACTCTATTGCCTCCAAGTTGCCCACTAAGTCACATGCCACACTGGCATGGACATGTATTGCTGTTCCTTCACTGTCATAGCATCAAAATCCAGGAACTCCCTACCCAACATCATTGCGGGAGCATCTTCAGCACATGGATTGCAGCAGCTCAAGGCAGCGACTCAGCACTACCTTCTCAAGGGAAATTAGAGAACACAATAAATGCTGGACTTGCCAGCAATTCCCACATTATGGGCTGGATTTAGTCCTATGGTCATGGCAGTGGTCGGCAGCTCTGGAAGTCATCAGGGACTGGCAAGGGTCCGTGGAAGTTGGTTGAACACAGTTAAGTGGTGACAAGCTTATGAATGCGGCTTGCCATTGGATCACGTGGCGGGGGAGGGGTGATGGGCCCTGGGGTTGGGAAGCCCACATCACCTCAAGGCCGTGCAGAAGCTGTGTTAGAATTGGAAATTGTCTCGCAGGCTTTGTAGAAAGCTGTGCAGTTTAAATCTCCAGCAACTGAATTTCTGTTGCTCCAGCACAAAAAGACATTCCTGTGCATGGAACCTTGCTGTACAACATAAGCTGCTGTGTTTGCCTACAAACTATGGAACATGGGAATATAAGAATCTGCCATTCAATCCCTCAAGCTTGCTCCGTCATTCTCTTAGATTATGGCTAATCTGTAACTCAATTTTATTTATGCGCTGTTGCTCTATATCTCTTGATACCATTACCTAATAAAAACCTTCAATACCAGGCTTACAAACTTCAACTGACACAGCGTCTGTAGCTTTTAGGGGAATTATCTCCAGATTTCCATTACCCCTTGTGTGAAAATGTGTTTCCTGATTTCAATCCGAAATGGCCTAGCTCTAATTTAAGAATACATCCACTTGTTCTAGACTCCCTACCAGAAGAATTAGATTCTCCGCACCTACCCTATTTAATTCCTGAATCATTTAAAATTAGATTAGATAGCCTCTTGATCTTCTAAACGCAAGAGAACATAAGTCAAATTTTCCCATAATTTAGCCCTTTAAGCCCTCTGGTGAATCAGTGCACTACCTTTCCAGAACGAATATATCCTTCCTGAGGCCTGGTGGCCAAAACTGAATAAGGTACTCCAGTTTGAGTCTGATCAAAACTCTGTGCAACTGAATCATAACTTCCTCCCTTTGAAATATTGATTAGTAATGGCACTCGTGTATTGTCTTTTGGGATTTTGAGTACATGGACACCAAAATTCTTTTGCCCTTCCACAGCTCCTAATCTCTTGCCACTAAGAAAATATTCTGATTAGTCTTTCTCAGATCAAAACTGGATATGACCACATTTCAAGTCATTCACTAAAAATCATTTAAATATTATAAGAAGCATTTTTATGTATATATGTTTTTTTCATCTTTTACATATACTGCACCCATTAAAATGGTGTACATGAATATTTTACTATTAAACATTATGAATGCATTATTTGGTCTAAATGTACATATGGAAAAAATCAGAATGTCAATATATATCATGGGTACTTTTGCATTTGGTGCTTCTGCATAGCTCAGGTTGTACACCAATGGTGTGAGCCAGCCCCTCATGTTCAAAATGCTAAAACCGTCATGTTAACGCTACACCAGAATCATACATCCTTGGAAATAAGGATCTTTGACTCTGTCTTTGGGATAAGGGAATTTAATGTCTGGACACTGTTAGGAACTAGAGTTAGTTTTAATTAAGTTATATTTGTATTGGTGGATGTTAGGAATAAGCTATAGCTTTAAGTTTAAGTTTAATTTATATTTCGTATGGCCTGAATTTTCTGGTGGTCAGGCGCATGTGACAGGCAGGCCCGGGAGCGGACAGGGAATGGGCCACTGACCGGAATTTTATGCTGGCTGGTGAATTAACAGCCAGCCAGCGTGAAACGTGAACTGAAATGCTCAGCGTTGTCGGGGTGGGGGTGGAAAGAAGGCGGGTGCCAACGTAACTGAGAGTGTGGGTGAACACATTGAGAGAGCTACCTGAAGGCAGACAGCTGCCCCAGGGAGCTGCATACCTCCACAGGTTAAATGACATGACGAAAATGTTGCAAAATAAGTCCATGCAGCACAAGCACAGTTAAGCACCTGAAAGCATACCTCATAAAATACCAGTCCCCAGATATCTCTTTTTATTTTATTTTCCCACGGAGATTTCATTCTGCCCTGGATCGAGATTTAAGCAAAAATGTGAATGCTGCCTGGGAGAATGGCCCATCCGCCAATCGTAAATCGCTGTTGATTGCATCGTTAATGGGCTTAATTACCCTCTTAATTGTCAGTGCGCTTCCAACTGCCTCGCGTGCCAGTCGAGCGAGATATTGCATGCTATTTCACGGCTCTTAAGGTTGGGCGCACGCCCGCCCACGGGACATAAAATTCTGGCCTATGTCTGTGTTAAGAAAGGGGAAACTTGGTTTCACTTTATAATGTTGCCTGAAAGTCTGTGAGTTTGTTTGTGTACCTGCATTTTAATGAGGTTTTACGGCCTTTGAAGTGGAGAGCTGTGTTTAAAGGTTGGGGGGGGTGTGGGGGGTGGTTAGTGGTTTAGGGAAGTTAAAACAAAGTAGGAAAAGCTGTGCAGTTGCCTAGAAATGGGAAACTGACAGAAAGAAACAGAAAAGCAGTTGGAGTTCAGTTGGTCTGTAGATACCACAGGATGAGGAAGCTGGAAAGGAGGGGGAACTGCAGAGAGCAGATTTCCCAGAAGAACAGAAGAAAGTCCCAGGAACCAGAAAGTGAGGACAAAAGAGACTCCCAGCAAGACAGTTAACTCAAGGAACAAGAACAGGAATCGGAAACAGGTCCTGTTCAGTATGCAAGGAGCAGAGGGAAAGGCTCCGAATTAAAGAAAGCTGCAGGAAGCAAACTTAAAGCAAAATAGGCTTGCAAGAGGCCAGATGATCCAAGGAGACAGCTAAGGGTTGATGACTCCTTACTACGGGCCTGTGAAGCAGTGGTGTTCTGTTGGCCTCTGCGAGAGTGCGTAGAAGGCGAAGCTTGAATGCACGTGGCAACCCAGGGGAAAGGAACATCGAAAGGAGAGATCAAAACTCTGGAAGTGGATCTTTGTTGAAGACATCCGAGAGAAAGCGTTGTGTGGGAGAAGATTCCAAGGCGAGTTCTTCGAGAGTGGAGACTGGAAACCCTTGCGTGAAAGACAGTTTCCATGAGACCAGTTAGCTCACAGTGTGATGAGCGTCTGGGGGTAGTTAATGAGAGATTCATAGCATCTGCTTTGGGTGGCACCTGTCACTTGAGCTTGGAGTGTGGGATGTCCAACCACAGGTCACCTATTGGTTTACATGGACTATATACTTACTGTGAACATTAGAGTATAAGGTAGCTTTTGTGACTTGCGTTATTCTGATGAATCTGTATATATCTGTAAAAGTATGGTTGTGGCTGAAGGAGTAGTGAAATACAATTAATCTTTTCTTGCTTAATAAACGTTTTATTCTTTTATTAAAAGTACACCAACAGAATGTGTGACTCCATTCAATAGCCACTCTCCACGTTCCTTAACAAAAAATAAAAGTTAGGATGTATCAAGCCAGGTTCCACCCAGGGATATGACTTGTCCAGTAGTAACATCAGCTGGGATCATGACAGCACTTCTCCAAATTACACCCTATACCAGTTTAGCATGGCATCTGCTTGATGGTATAAACTTCTCAATTCAGGAATTTATGAACTGTATAGTATATTTGGTAAATGTCCATTGAATTCAGAATTAAAATATATCTAGTAAAAGGGGAATCCTTATCAATATAGAATAAATGGAAATTGTTTTTTATTTGTTTACAAACCCACCTAATGGGTGGAATTTTATTTTCCCCCTGGAGGTGGGCTGGGGGGTTGGGGCTGGTTGGTTAATCAGGTGGGAAGGTGCGGGTGGAGACCCCACTGCCTCCCTGACTTCCCTGAATCAAGCTCCGATGAAAAGGGTCGAGGACAGCCTTCCTGCTCGGAGGCCAATTGGGGCCTTTATGTAAAGACTCAAGGACCTTAAGGCCCTCACCCTTACGTCACTGGTATTCCACCAACGGTGGGCAGGGTACTCACCATGCAACCCAACTGCACAGCAAACCTTGAAAGGTTTGACTGCAGTCTAGTAGGGAAGTCCCTCATTCTCAGGCACTCTATGCCTGATCAACGGATCCAGCATTGGGAAGGGGACCACAGGAAGCCAACCCCTCTCTTTCTATCGAACCTCTTCCCCACAACTGCCGGTGTCTCCCTCCCTGGGATCCCTATTCCACACCATTTACCTCTCTCCGAGGGCTTTATCAATGATCCATGGCATAGGCCCCAATGCAGTCCCGGTAGTTGCCACTGCTCCCAGTGCTTCCTCTGATTGGGCACAGGATTTTCGCGTTCACACTGGATGGTACAGCGATTTAATGTCCCCAGTGGAGCTGGGAACTACAGAGACCGGGTTCCTGCTACCATTAGGTGCTTGATTCTGTTGGGGCTCCTGGAGATCAGGTTGGTGGGGATGCCACCAGTTTTATTTTTGGCAGTCGGGACCCCCTCCGCCCGTTAGTTTCCGTTCAATTATGTAAATCCTGTCAAAAATGCATTGCTCAAAAATACATGCGGTTACTTACTTCTGATGTCATTTTCGTGAAAATTATGCATGGGCCAGGATTTTCCGTTTGGGGGGGAGTGGGGGTGGGGGCGGTGGGGGGTGGGACCGGACCCAATCACCGCCTGCGATCGGGTCCGCTCCGCCATTTTATGCGGGCGAGCCAATTAAGGCCCGCCCAGCGTATTTGCCAACTCCCGTGGGTAGCGGGAATTTGCGGGCGGCAGCGGGCGTGCACAATGGCGACCTGGCAGCCTGTTTAAAAGAAGGCCTGGCAGCCTCCTGTAGGCTGCTGACAATGGCCAGTTCCAAACTGCACCAGAGGGGCTCGGATGAGCAGGCCAGGCTGGAGGGAAGGGCAGAGGAGCAGGGCAGGCTGCAGGGTAGGCCAGCGGTGGGAGGGGAGCGCCAAAGCGCCACTTGTTTGTCTGATGAATGCCTTGTTGCCCTCCTCGAGGAGGTGGTAGCACGGCGAGAGGTGTTGGTCCCCCAGGATGGGAGGAGGAGGACCCCCCCACATGACCAAATGTGCCTGGGAGGAGGTTGTGGAGGTGGTGAGCCCCCACGATGTGGTGTGGCGCACCTGGATCCAGCCGTAAGCACTTCAACGATTTGTTGCACTCTGGCAGGGTGAGTACCATGTTGGCTTTGGGCATTTAACCCAGCAGGTAGCCGGGAGGAGGAGTAGCAGAGGGCCCTTCTCACACCTGAGGGGCCTGAAGTCTCAGCAGCTTCACACCATTTCTATAAGGCAGGCACCAGCGCAAATACTAGCGGTGGGAATTCGAACATTAGCTAGTGTCCCGGGGCAAAGAGGTGAGGGTGCTTCACAGTCGCTGAAGGAGCTGGCAGAGACAGAGAGTGCCCATGGCACCAGCAGTCGGAGGACTGCAGGGGACCAGGCACATGCTCAGTCGGTGCCTGATGATGTGCCTCTGGAGTCGTCCATGACGCATCATGGGCAGGAAATGCAGCCGGGTGTGCAGGAGCATCTGGGGGAGATACGTGAAGCTATGCTTGGCTTGGCCTCGTGGTGGAGGAGTCTACGCGGACGATCACCAAAGCAATGAGCCACATGTCCGAGCGCCTTGCGTCCTCCATGGAGAGCCTCCTCCAGGAGACCCACCAGGGCTTCCTGGGGATGCGGTCTGACATGCAAGCCCTCACATCGGCATTGCATTCAGCTGGTCAGTGCCAGTGTTGGAGATGGTGTGGGCATCAAGCTTCCCAGCTTGGTGCCCACCCATCCACGGTGAACAGGGTGGTCTGAGGTGACCTTACGTCGGCGCAGCATCTGCCTGTCACCTCTGCTGGCTCCTCTCAGGGTGCTACGGATGAGGGCGGCAGCTCCTCTGCCCCTCTCCCAGTGACCGTAGCATCCGGTGAGGCTGCGATGACTGGGGAGATGCCAGCTGTGGAACTGGCAGCTCCTTCCCAGGCGGGGCCAGCAGAGGCTCCACAGGCCAAAGGACGACCGCCAAGGTCATCGAGGCCAACAGGACAGCAGGGTCAGCAGGCTGGCTCAGATGCCACTCCCAGCGAGGGGACAGCACCAAGATGTAGCACCCAGAAACTAATGCATAAGGCACATTAGGCACACCACGGGTTTGTCACTGGTGCTTTTGTGTTGGCCCAAGATTATGTCCTTATGATTTCTTTTGGATTGTTGACACCATTGTTTAATAATTGTGAGAACTTCTGATTCAGATATTAAGTGCCAGATGTGTGACCATGGCTGAGGGTACCTCGTTTCTTCTGCATGTGTATGTTTAAGAAAAGTGTCATGAGTGTTTCTTTGGACATTCATCTTTAAGCACAAGGCCCTTAAATACTGCTGCTGACCTGGTAGATTTTGCACTTAGGTGTCGAGTATCAAGGCGCCAGCCCAGGCTTGACCTGGTGATCCATATGTGTTGTGCTAGCTGAAGGTTCGCTGGATTAAAGCGTCCCGGGTGTCCCTGCCTCCCTGGAGTATGCCTGGGTCAGCGTCTACCCCCTCAGCATTTCCCTGTGCGTGCTCATCCTCGGACTCACTGCTGGACTCATCGTGTGCAGCCGCAGACACTGCATTGAAGTCTTCATCGTCCACTCCGTCCTCCCTTTCCAGCGCAAGATTGTGGAGAGCGCAGCATGCAACCACTATCACCGACACACGATCTGGGGGGTACTGGAGTGCGCCCCCTGAGCAGTCCAGGCATCTGAAGCACATCTTGAGAAGACCAATGGCTCTCGCCACCACAGCCCTTGTGGTGCCATGGCTCCTATTGTAGCGCTGCTCAGCTTCTGTTCCTGGATGGCGGAGAGGCATCATAAGCCACCTTCTGAGGGGATAGCCCTTGTCACCCACCAACCATCCATCAAGCCGGGCTGAAGCACTGAAGAGCCCCGGCACCTGGGAGTGTCTGAGGATGTAGGCGTCATGGGAGCTGCCTGGGTACCTTGTACAGACTTGTAGAATCAGCATCCTGTGGTCACACACTATCTGCACGTTCATGGAGTGGAAGCCCTTCCTGTTGACGAAGGCACCGGGCTCACCTGCTGGCGACTTGATGGCCACATGTGTATAGTCTATAGCATCCTGGACATGGGGGAAGCCAGCAATGGCTGCGAAGCCTCTGGCTTGCTGTATCTGGCTTGCCTGGTCCCAACGGATGTGGATGAAGGTCAATGCACAACTGAACAGAGCGTCTGTAACCTGCTTGACACAAGTGTGGACAGCTGATTGGGAGACACTGCCATGATTACCCACCAACTCCTGGTTGGAGCCAGAGGCATAGAAGTTGAAGGCGGCTGTGATCTTCAGAGCCACTGACATAGGGTGTCTGCCCACACAGTTGGGGAAGATTTCAGGGCCTATCATCTGACAGATACAGTTCACTGTCCACCTTGACAGTCGGAGCCTCCTTCGGCACTGCACCTCAGTCATATTGAGGTAGCTGCTTCGCCGCCTGTGTACCCTGGCAGCAGGATAGTGGCGTCTTCTACGGCGCCATCCACCTTGGACTACCTCATGGCCCTGCGACCCTGGTGCCTGCGTCTGTCCTCCCAAAGGTCGCTTCCCTGGAGGCTGAATGTGCATTCCTGGCCTCCTGCTCCTTCTAGCCCTCCCTTCCTCCTTAGAAGAGCTGCCTCCAGTGGACAGATCAGATCCCATATCCAGGCTAAGGGAAGGCTTCCTGAATGCTACAGGCCCGGAAAAGACACCTCACTGCAGAGTGCTGACCTGAAGGTTAAGAGTCCAGAAAAAGCTGCTGGGATGCATTTTGAGGTAGTGCAGATCACACAGGCAAGTTTCAAAAACTTTCTCCAATAAATACTTCACAGAGCAGATTCACGATCCCACTGAGCCCTCTTACCAGGCCCATGGGTGAGGTTAATAGAAATGTCTCTTACCCGCTGGTCCTTTGCGCCCATGTGTTGACACGAAGATCGTATGGGCGCCGAAAAATTGGCATCGATTGAAGACTAAAGGGCCTTAAGTGGCCCGTTAATTAATGGCGGGCGCCTGTCGGACTTCATCGCGCACCCGCCCAGTGAAATATCGCGATGGCGTGCGGTGACAGTGGGACGTTCGCCCGGTCACTGTGCGTCATTTTATGCGCAGATATGCGGGGCCCACCCCCCACACTTCAAACGGAAAATTCTGCCCATGGTTCCTCTCCCTCCGAGCAAAAATCAAAATGTTAACAGTCAGCTTTTTGCAAAGTAATATAAAGTATTGCAAAGTATTGGTGCCTTTAGAAAGACCTTGAGTTTATACAGTCATTCACCATGTCCCCAGGATTACATTCAATAGATTAATTACCGATAATTGAAAGGCCTATTAAAGCCATTTAACCTGAATTTTACGCTGCCCGTCCAGCCTGACAGTTGGCAGGCAGGCGAAAAGGCCAAGCGGCCTTTACGTTTTTTAGGAAACTTCATCTACGAGTGGGATGAGGTTTCCTGAGCTATTACAAATTAAATAAAAGGTTTCATTTAAACTTAAAAACATGTCCCATCTCATGTGACACAGTCACATGGGGGACATGTTTCATTGAATTTTTCTGCTCTTTATTAATTTTTTCAAAGAGCGCTTCAATCTCCCTGAGGCAGCTCCCTGCCTCAGGGAGGCTGAAGCGCTCTTTCACACACATGCGCAAACTGTGCACTAGGCCCGGCTTTCCCTCCTACCCCGCCCGCACAGGTAGCGCTACTGTTCACGATCCACGCTGGGCGGGCCTTAATTGGCACGCCCACGTGAATCGCGGTGCAGAGCCAATCACGGGCAGCGGTCAGCTCCGTGATTGCCCCCGCCTGCCGAGCCCGCCCAACCAATGTAAAATCCTGGCTGAGGAGAATTTTTTTCTCCCAGAGGGTCGTGCGGGTTTGGAATTATCTGCCTCAGAAGGTGGTGGAGGCGGGGTCATTGAATATTTTTAAGGCAGAGGTGGATAGATTCTTGTTAGGCAAGGGAGCCAAAGGTTATCGGGGTTAGATGGGAATGTGGAAATCGAAACACAAGAAGATCAACCATGATCTTATTGAATGGCGGAGTAGGCTTGAGGGGCCGAATGGTCTACTCCTGTTCCTATTTCTTATGTTTTATACCACAATAATTAAAATAAGAATGAAAGGTCAGCGTGCTTTGAATATATTTATCAAAAATTATAAATGCTGGTTTCCTGATTAAATGTAAACATGTCCAACTACTTTCTCTGAATTGAGTGCTGAACTTCAGTCTGCAAGCACATAATCTAAGCCCACGGGGGAAAAGAAACTGAGCATGGCATCCAAGGGCAGAATGACAATATCCATAATGAGCTTGTTTTCATTGAGTCACCAGGCTGAAAGACTCAGGAGGCAGTTGTTGCAAGCTATAGTGAGGCACTTTGTCCAGTTGTGCAAAATGGAGAAGTAAAGGCAAAATGGTTTTACTTACAGTGTTTTAAGACTATCCAGTCCTTTGAACATTTTGCGGTGCACAGTTTCCAGGCGGTTACCCGTCAGCAGCACTTCATTCACACCTGCAGCTCCCTCGAACACACCCTCCTCAATATCTGTAATCTTATTATTGCTCAAGTTTCTAAAAGACAAAGCATGGAAGAAATTCAGAAAGTTGCAGTCTTAATTGAAAGTACTCATCTGAGCTGGGCTTAAATTTCAGGTTTCGTCACGTGAGCTTTGCCTTATATAAATACAGGAAACAAATATTAAATGGAAGGTATTTTCTTCAGTTAGCGATCTGATGGAGTTGTCAAAAGCCAAGCTAGTTAAATTCTACTAATACAATCAGACAGCAGAATGAACCCTGTCTCTCCCCAATAAACACGTTAGGAAGGAATTTACACTCTCTGACAGAACACCAATTCTGGAGAACTTGTGACATAAGTGGTTGGATTTTGGAACACAATCCGGATCTGGTGGACTTCTGTCCCATTTAAGTTGAGAGTAAAATTGTGCTAGGAGGAGTGCTTCTCCTGCCTGCCTCACTTACACTGTGACAGTAGCTGTGGGTGTGTCTCAGGTGTTCCTAGGTTATCCTAGAAATTCTGAGAGGCCCATTGGTATCTGTATCAACTGAGAGCAGTCATAGGTTTCAATCTGGGCCTGGAGTAGTCTGCAAAGAAGACTGAACTCAGTAGGATCGGCTGCCATTGGAGCAAGGGCTTGCCAGTATGGGACAAAAGAAGCCGTGAGCTTAGCCTACCCACTCCTTTGGCCTGAGCAACCTCTTCTGTGCCCTCTCAGGGTGCAGGCTGCTGCTCTGAGATTACACTGCCTCCACAGGGCAGGAGTCACAGCTGTACTAGGTATGGATGTCCGCCCCCAACTACTTAAATGACTCTGTTCCTTGGATTTGGGACGGGGTCACCACCAGGTTAAAAGCAGTGAGCAGAATTCTCACCTCATGACATTTCTGGTAGGAAAAGAGCAAATTTTCACCTATTCATTTTATTCTCTGGCATTCAAACTAAAATGCGTTCAGTGCTGTGTGATACTAACCTACAGTGCTGTAGAACAAGGTTTTGATTCCACACATCATCTGAAAACGGATTTGTATTATTGTGGGCATCACTGGCATGACAGAATATATTGCCAATCCCTAGCTGCCCTTGAGAAAGTGGTAGTGAGGCTTCTTGAACTGCTGCAATTTTTGATTGACCTGTCCACTTAATTGTAACAAGATGCAAGCAGTTACTGATAATACATGAAAAAATAGTGGCTTACCGGAGTGGTACTGAGCCATGTTTCAGCCTTAATGCTGGATTTTTGCAGAAGTACAATAATGGTATTGGTATTTACTGGGAGGCAGAGAGAAAGTGTGATGGGGGACAAGGGTGGGAGAGGGGAGAAGCCTCGAAATGCCAGGGAATGGAGGTTCCAAATTAGTAGTAAGATTTAATCATTATTTTTTCCTTCCAATTCCCAAGCAGCAATCAGCTAAATTGGCAGGCTGGTCAGCTACCTGGTGAGAAAGCCAGTAGCAGGAGGCTGCAGTCAGGGACACTTGAGGACAATCTCTGACAATCAGGAGTTTGAGGGGCTAGGGCCTCACACCATATATTTTATCAAATATATATATGCTCATTGCTATTTCTAAAATTTTAAAAACTGAACAAAGGCTTTTAAAATGGCTGAAATTGTGTCTGTCTGTGATCCCTGAACAAAAGAAGCCACTTGGCAGTTTTAGGAAAACTCACACCTTGTTATCTCTGAGGAACCACTATTGATCCCTGTGAACTGTGCAGCCCAACTTCAAAGAGAGTTCTACAAAAGCCATCCATATTTAATAACCCAGGCTGACCAAAAGGAGATGGATTGTCTGCTAAGGCAAAGGCCCGGCAACCCTCCTTTCAATTCCTAATGGCTGAGATATATAACATTTGTTGGAACCCTGATGATGGATGCACATCCTTTGTCAAAGATGGTGATGAGGTGGTAGTCATGTGATATGGGCATCTGGCTTGTGGAACAAGTAATATTGCCTTGCTGAACTAAAAAGCTCAGTCTGCTGTTTAACATCTGACTAGCAGGCTGCAAAGGAGTTCTGGCCCAGGCTGGACATCTGGTGTCATCTGCCCTGCTTCTGCTGGAAGTTCTGTACCATTGGCTACAAGACAGATTCAGCTCTGCATGCTTATGTCATCTTGTGATGTCAACATCACTGGAAGAATACAGCATCAGTTCTCAACCCACCGACCTCCGTGAAGGAATACCTCATTGGACTTTGTTTCTGGAATCTGGAACCCATGTGAGCCAATATTTATTTTCTCTGTGGTCTCTGTATTGTAAATCTTTCTCTTCTCTATCCCTCTCTGTACTGCCTGAGTGTTGTGGCAACGTTGCGACCCTCCTCCTGAGTTTTGAGTGTGTGCAAATAAACTAACCCTTTCAGTTCATCCTATCTCAAGTTTGCTCTGGGGTTAATAATAGAAAATTGGATTGCAATAAAACTTAGTGGTTGGGAATTACACTGCCACTTATAAAGAGGGAAACAAATCAGAACACCTTTCTGGTTATGGACGGGTGGTGAGAGGAGAAATCAGTGCTGTTTAAACTAAGCCCCCTCCTGTCCGTAACAGGAGTGATAAGGACTCAGGATTGGAGCGTGGAGCAATAGAGCTGCTGGGGTTGTGAAGATCTCAGTAATTGTTGAGATAGATCAGGGTTTGGGATTAGAGTTTGATGAGCGACATCAGAGCTCAGCAAGAGGCTCAATATCATGGCTTGATGGAGGAATGACACCAACTGCAGTGCATGTTTTGCAAAAGGCTTCCTTGAATGATCGGGTGTGGCAATATTACATCAGCACTACCAACCTATGAAAATTAGCTGTTGAACCCAGGCAAGGTTAGGCAGTGTTACGCTGTCCACACAGTCAACATGCTCTATTTAGGCTCATGTATAAAGAAGGGCCACTTGATGGCTGTGGACCATACAAAAGTATTAACCATCACTTTCAGAAAGAAAGTACTGGCATTTATATAGCACTTTTCACAATCACAGGACATCCCAAAGTGCTTTATAGCCAATTAAATACTTCTGAGTGTAGTCACTGTTGTAGGAAATGTGGCAGCAAATCTGTGCACAGCAAGATGCCACAAACAGCAATGAAATAAATGACTAGATAAACTGTTTTAGTTATGCTGTTTGAGGGATAAATGTCAGAATTCTTACAGCACAGAAGGAGGCCACTCAGCCTGTCAAGCTTGTGCCAGCACTCTGCAATAGCAATTTAGCTGGTCCCATTCAATGCTTCCTCTGAGCTGCACGGGCACACAGCCGCACAACAATCAAGAATATACCGCACAGGGTACCAACAGGTGGGACTGCGTGGTGCAACACAAAGGCCACACACAGCAAAAGTAAATTGGAGCGACTTTTGCACTTCACCTTTCTTTCTCAGTAGCCCCTCAAATTAAGAGGCCTGCTAAGGCCATTAATGTAGTAATTTACCTAGATTTTCCGATGCCCGTCTAACGTTACAGTTGGCAGGCAGGCGAATCGGCCAGGTGGCCTTTGGATTTTTGAGGAAACCTCAGCCACAGGCGGGATGAGGGTTCCAACATTAATTTTAAAAAAATTGTTTGGGTAGAATTTTCATAATCCATATGTTTAGGCGAGTGAGTCAAATGTGTGGACATTTCTTTTTATGTTTTAAAATCTTTATTTGATTGTTTTAAATTCTTCAGCTCCCTGAGGCAGCTCGCTGCCTTCAGGAAGCTTTCATTGCGCACCCCCGCGCCTGCACTGACTTCAGTGCTCACCCTCCTCCCGCCCCCATCTCTGCAGCACTGAGCCTTTCGCGCCTTTCACGCTGGCTGGCTTTTAATTGGCCTGCCAATTTGAAATCGCAGTCGGGGGCTAATCGCGGGCGGTGGGCCGGTTCTCGGCCGCTGCCGGGCCCGCCCACCTCACCCACCTGATGACTTCAAAATTCTGTCCCAGGTCTCTCTGTTCCTGCATTCCTTTTAGAATTGTACATTTTATTTTATATTGCCTTTCCTATTCTTCTTATCAAAATATGCCACTTCACACTCCTCTGTGTTAAATTTCATCTGCCATGTGTCTGCCAGTTTCACCAGGCTGTCTATGTCCTTTCATATCTTCCTTACAGTCGCTACATTTCAAAATTTTGTGTCTTCTGAAAGTTTTCATATTTTGCCCTATACACAACAACTTCAATCATTAACATTCATCAAAGCATGTGGTGTTCCTAGAAATGACCACTGTGAACACAACTGTATACTTTCCTCCTGTTTGAAAAGCAACCACTCATCACTACTCTCTGTTCTCTGCCACTCAGGCAAATTTGTACCAATGCTGTCAATGCCCTTTTATTCCATGGGCTTCAACTTGCTAATATTTTATCAAATGCTTTTTTGGAAGTCCACGTATATCACATCAACCATATTACCCTCATCAACCCTCTTTGTTATTTTATCAAAAAGCTCAATCAAGTTAGTTAAATATCATTTGTCTTTAAAAATACATGCTAACTTTCTTTAATTAATCCACGCTTGTCAAAGTGGCTGTTAATTTTTCTGAGAGAAAAAATTTTCCCACAACTGAGGTTGGGAGAATGAGTCACGATACCGGGAGAAATCCCCTGTTTCTCTTCAAAATCGTGCCGTGGGATTTTTTTTATGTCCACCTGAGGGGGCAGATGTTTGGTTTAATGTCTCATCCTAAAAACTGCGCCTCCAATAGTGCAGTACCCTCTCAGTCTGACACTGATGTGCCAACTTAAATTCCCAGCCTGGGTGACTCTTTACTCTGGCTACAGCCATTTTGATACAGGTGTCTGGACTGGATCACACATCCCTCTAATTCAGAGGCAAGGGTGCTGCTGCTGGGCCACGGCTGAAAGGGGCCAAGTAAAAAAGATTGAATGGCAATATGTGCAACAAAACAAAAACCCATTTTTATCTGGGGAATAATATAGCCAGTGGCAGCAGAAGTAATACTAACATGAAGGCCAATGATTCAAACAGTGTTTTCAGTCAGTCTATTTGGTTCTGATTGCAACCAGATTGTTATCTTAGAACAATATACTATTGTTATTACCTTGCATCAACAATTATCTGTTGATGCAAGGGGTTGTATTGCTTTTAGCTTATGAACAAATGGGGAAGATCCAGATAGACAGAGCAAATAGAGAAAAATCATCAGGGAGAATCGCAAGGTTGCAAAGAAGCCCAACATGGTTTTCTGTCCTCCGTTATAAATAGATGGAGAGTTGAGTATTCAACACCACAGGCATGCAGTCCTTCCTGCCTCATCCTCCTCTTGGTGTGCCACCCAGGTGATTAGTTACGCTCTAGCAAAGAGAATGCAAACCTGCTCCATTGCTTCACATGGCACATTTAATATGCTTACCAATAATTCTGAAAAGATGATTCCTTCCACTGCATTGTTATAACAGTACCTGGACAAAGACTGGGTAGTCCAATTATTTAAATGCTGCACTATAATGAGACAAAGTAATCCACACGGCAAGTAACTGAACACAACAGGGTTTTGTCAGTTCTTTCATGAAAGAATGGCAATTGATAATCTGCTGGGGTGGCATCCTGACACAAGCACTGAGATGTGCCTACTGGGCACCTCGGGTGCTCAATCTGGCAGAGTATGTGGGGTCGGGGGTGGGTTGTATAATTTGATTATCAATGTAATTGTAGCACTAGTTACACCTCTCAGGCGCCAACCAGTTGGGGGGGTGGGGGGGGAGGGTGAGAGACCAGAAATCGCAGCCTGTTCTGGGCATGGTTCTGCACCCCTGCCAAACATCTGGTGACTGCCCCATCAGTTTCCTTTATCAGGGAGCTGAAAGACATTTCAGACATTGTTAAGATCCTTAGGCCATGGTCCAGACCTGAACACCTAGGTGGGGTTCACATACAGGTACACTAAATGATTGGCTCGTACACCTGCCCTCATTTTGTCTGCAAAATAGACTGCCTAGTCAGGGAAGTGGAAACTCCCAGCCTGGGTGTCTCTTCACTCTGGCTACATCCATTTTGATACAGGAAACTTTGATGTGGACAGAGGTTATGCACCAAAGAAAGGGCCATTGCTAGTCTTTGGAATTCTCCAAATTTATATAGCACTTTTCATGACCACTGGAAGTCTCAACATGCTTTACAGCCAATGAAGTACTTTTTGACAAATAGTTACTGTTGTAATGTCAGAAAAGCAGCAGTCAATGTGCAGTCAGCAAGCTCCCACAAACAGCAATGTGATAATGACCAAATAATATGTTTTTTGTGATGTTAATTGCAGGATAAATATTGACCAGAACACCGAGGATAATTCCTCTGTTCTTCTTCAAAATAATGCCATGGGATCTTTCATAACATCATAAGAAATATGAGCAGGAGTAGGCCATTTGATCCAATGAGCCTGCTTCACCATTCAATAGCATCATGGTTGATCTGATTGTGACCTTAGCTCCACTATCCTGTCTGCCCCCATAACCCTTGACAGATCAAAAATCTGTCTAACTCAGCCTTGAATATATCCAATGACTCAGCCTCCACTACTCTCTGGGGAAGAGAATCCCAAATACTAATGACCTCTGAGAGAAGAAATTCCTCCTCATCTCTGCCAACATGCGCCAGTGGTGGAGGGAGTAGATGGGGCATTAGTCAAGTGGGCTGCTTTGTCCTGGATGGTGTCAAGCTTCTTGAGTGTTATTGGAGATGCACTCATCCATGTAAGTGGGGAGTATTCCATCGCACTCCTGACTTGTGCCTTGTAGATGGTGGACAGGCTTTGGGGAGTCAGTTGGTGAGTTACTCGCCGTAGGGTTCCTAGCCTCTGATCTGCTCTTGTAGCCACAATATTTATATGGCTAGTCCAGTTCAGTTTCTGGGCAATGGTAACCCCCAGGAAGTTGATAGTGGAGGATTCAGTGATGATAATGCCATTGAATGTCAAGAGGCGATGGTTAGATACTCTCTTGTTGGAGATGGTCATTGCCTGACATTTGTGTGACGTGAATGTTACTTGCCACTTGTCAGCCCAAGTCTGGATATAGTCCAGGTCTTGCTGCATTTGGACTTGGACTGCTTCAGTATTTGAGGAGTTGCAAATGTTGATGTGGTCTCAACAATGTGCTCTGCAGTTGTAACAAGACTTCCCTACTTTTATACTATATCCTGAATGCAATAAAAGCCAACATTCCATTTCCCTTCCCGATCACTTGCACACTAACTTTCTGTGATTTATGCACAAGAACAACCAGAACTCTCTGTACAGCAGCATTCTGTAGTCTCTTTCCATTTAAATAATATTCTGCTTCTCTATTCTTCCTGCCAAAATGAACAACCTCACATTTTCTTACATTATACTCTATCTCCCAAATTTTTGCTCACTCACTTAATCTATATATATTCCTTTGCAGACTCTTTGTATCCTCCTCACAATTTGCTTTCCTTCCTATCTTTGTAGTATCAGCAAGTGTGGCTACAATGCAATCTGCCCCTTCATCCAAGTCATTGATACAGATTGTTAATAGTAGAGGCTCCAACATTCATCCCTGTGGCACTCCACTAGTTACTGTTTGCCAACCTGACTCTGTTTTCTGTTAATTAGCCAATCCTCTATCCGTGCTAACATAGAACCTCCAACATTATGAGGTCTTACCTTGTGCAATAGCCATTTATGTGACACTTTATCAAATGACCTTTGAAAATCCAAATACGTTACATCTACTGGTTCCCCTTTATCCAACCTGCTTGTAACATTCTTAAAGAGCTTGAATAAATTTGTCAAACACGATTTCCCTTTCACAAAATCATGTTGACTCTGCCTGAAAGTATTATGATTTTCTAAATGTCCAGCTACTACCTCCATAATAATGGATTCTAGCTTTTTCCCAATGAAAGATGTTAGGCTAATTGGCCTATAGTTTCCTGTTTTCTGTCTCCCTTCTTAATTGACTAGAGGTTTCACATTTGCGGTTTTTCAATTCACTGTAACCTTTCCAGAATCTAGAGGATTTTGAAAGATTCCAACCAATGCATCCACTATTTCTGCAGGCACTTCTTTCACAACCCTAGGATGCAGGGGAGTTGTCAGCCTCTAGTCCCATTACTTTTCCTCATACTTTCTCTGGTGATCGTGATTGTTTTAAGTCCCTCCCTCTCTTTTGCCCCCTGCTTTCTCCTATTCTTGGGATGTTTCTTTTTGTCTTCTACTTGTGAAGACAGAAAACATTTGTTCAAAGTTTCTGCCGTTTCCTTGTTTCCCATTATTAACTCACAGGTCTCATCCTCTGAGGGATCAATACACACTTTAGCTACTCTTTTCCTGTGTAGAAATTGTAGAATATGGCTGTAAAAGTTTTTACTGTCTGTTTTTATATTTCTTGCTAGTTATTTGTCATACTCCAATTTCTCCCTCTACTATTGTCTTACTCATCCTTTGCTATTTTCTAAAATCTGGCTTACACTAACATTAATCTTTACAGTGTTGTAAGCCTTTCTTTCAATTTGATCCCATCCTTAACTTCCTTAGTTAGCCATGGATGGTGCATCCTACTCATAGAGTCTTTTGTTCTCAACAGAACATATTTGTGTTGAGAGCTATGAGAAATCTCCTTAAGTGTCTTTTACAGCCACCTGAACAGGCAGATGAGGCTTCAGTTTAAAGTTCCATCCAAAAGACAGCATTACTGTTCAGTGCTCCCTCAGGACTATACTGGACTGCTAGCCTTCATTTCTGTGTTTAAGCCCTAGAGTGGGACTTGAACCTAAAGCCTTGTGATTCAAAGGTGAGACTGCTACCAACTGAGCTAGGGCTGACGCACAAGCTGGTAGTGAAGGCTGGGACCCAGTTTATCCAGCACATCACCTCAAAATTATGCCTCTTCTGGTGGATTCCTGCCGGACGTATGGTCCAAGTGCAGCAGAATGATAGTCGATTCCCAATATCTTTACATTGATTTATTTCTGGAAACTCTTGGTTAAATGGGCACTACCTGCAGTTAGTATATCAATTTACTTTTACATTATGTGCTGTATTACATTCCACTATTCAAAGTTAATCCCCTAATTACTGCTACTGGTCTGGTTCCGGTACATTCAGATATGACGGGAAAACGCAAATGCTTCACTTGTCCCCACACCCCATTTTTATTGCCCAAGCCAGGAAATGAATCAAAACTTTCAAGTCCTATTGCCATTCTAGTAAAACCTCTTAAAAATGGTTACTGGTACTTAAATAGTAGTTCAGACTGGCAATAAAATAGTTCTTTGCTCTCAATCAATAAATGTGTCATTAATTTGAAAAATCAGAGGCATGTGTTTTTTATATACTTAAAGGTGACTGTAATTTGGGGAGCACTGCAAGGGAAATTTCAGGAGATTGCTGATCTTGCTTTTAGCTTGCAGTAGCTGGCAATCCCTGCTGTGGCAGCACAAAAGGTCAGCTGGCTGAACGTGAAGTCTTGGGAGATGCCAGTGCTCGACTCATGAAGAGTTGCTTTTGGCAGCAGCTTAGCACACAGGAGCAATCTGCCAACTCCAATCTGCCTCACTAACCATGCTAACAGCACATTACAGGTCACTTGTGTAATTGTCTTAAATAATGTCTTTCACAAAACAGAGTTGACAGAGATGGAAGCTGCACACCAGCTGCATAGGGGGAAATTGCTGTAAAGTTCAAGTTCAACTCACATTTTGCGAAGCTGAGGGAGTTTCTTGAAGATCCCAGTGGCTTCCAATACTGCAAATTCATTGTTGTTAAGACGCCTAAAGTGTTCACGTGGAAAATAAATAAATTAGAAAAATTCCATTGTAAGAATATTTTAACCTAAACTTTTCACACTTCAAACTTCTAGTCTTTTCCAACATGAACCTGATGCTTCCTATGAGGCAGCTTTGGTCAATTTAAAGTTGAACAATTTACTTACAAATATTCCCAGTTGAATTTGGACAATTGAGCGTAATACATCTTTGAATTTCACTTAGCTTTATATTAAACTACTAATATTTAACTAGACAGAGAACTGAATACTGTGTCATCTTCAGTTTCAAATGGGAAACTGAACCATGTTAACTTGCTTCAGGATAATGAAGATGGCCTGAAGGGGATGTGAGACTGAGTAAAGCTTTACTTAGGACCATGAAATTGATTTTCCCCACCACTAATTACGACAATGGGGCTGAAATGTACCACTACGACTATGGACCATGCCACCTTGACTAAAGAGTGAGTCTGGGTTGAGTCACCTTTATCCTTGAACAAAGATTAAGCAATGCAGAAATGTTAGAATTAAACCCCCCGTCTCACTCACCAATTTTCTCCCTCTTCTCCTGAAGGTGCTGACCTATGCTGAAGCTTATCAGGCAGCAGTCTCATGCCATTCTTTAAGCGTGCACTTTGGCAGGAGTACCGGCCAACTGTTTGACAGGGTGGCATGATTCTTTCTGCACTCAATTTCTACAAAAGTGCATTTTCCAGCAGGTCTCATTGGAAAGCAATCAGGATAGGACACCCAGGCTGAGAATCTATCTTCCTAGTGCAGACTGAGATCAATCGTAACATCCAATTGGTGATCCAGCTAAGATCAGCTAACTCCCACTTCATGCACCTGATCCATTTCGGCAACAATTAAAATTAGGCCATTCAATTTAATTTTGCGAAAGGGAAATACTGCTTTAACCACAGAAAAGCTGCGGTAGCTAGGATATATGGGCTGTGTATTAGAGTTTAGCAATTCCAGCACAGACCTTTGCATGACAGAAATTGGGCATGGAGTCCAGCATGCTTGATTCACAACCGTCCAAATATTCCACCCATAAATCACATGAGATACAGGTCCTATTCCCTGCTATCCCCTGTGGTTACACATTGGCTGTGATGTTCCCCTGAGAATTAGAAATTGTGTGTTATCCTTTGTGAGTTATATATTGGGCACGCTATTGCTTTGGGTTATAAATTGGACATGTTTTTCCTGAATGTTAAAAATTGGGTGTGATGTTCCGCTGTGAATTATAAATTGGGAGCGTTATCTCTGTGGGTTTGCAATAGGTGTGCTATCACTGTGGGTTATAATTTGGTTGTGCTATCCCTGTGGGTTATACATTGTGTGTGCTATTCCTGTGGGTTATACATTGGGCGTGCTATCCCTGTGGGTTATACATTGTGTGTGCTATCCCTGTGGGTTATACATTGGGCGTGCTATCCCTGTGGGTTATACATTGGGTGTGCTATCCCTGTGGGTTATACATTGGGCGTGTTATCCCTGTGGGTTATACATTGGGCGTGCTATCCCTGTGGGTTATACATTGTGTGTGCTATCCCTGTGGGTTATACATTGGGCGTGCTATCCCTGTGGGTTATACTCAAGTCCCAAGTGAGAGCCATGGCATGAAGATATGAGCCGCAAGTGCCAAACTGAAAAATTGTCCTCCATATCATTTAATGTCTCTCAACTCCCCAGACACAAAACAAACTTTATTCAGTGTTCATGAGTTGGCATCTCAGACACACAGAATCAATGGACAACAATAGTTTATGGTTAAAAAAGTGACCCTGTAACATAATATGTGAAAATCAAACCCTGTTTCAAATAATGTGGCTACTGCTGTCTAAATATCTATTTGATCTACAGACCAGAGCCAACACTGACACAGTTATTACCACTTGCTAACAGACATTCAAGTGACTTTTCCCCCTTTCCTTTGTTCTAATGATCATGTGCAACCAACAACACTTCTCCCATGAGTGTACCTTCTTTCTTTCAGCTCAAGAGATGTGGGCCTACTGCCTGAAGCCATTTTCTAAATGTATTCTACAGTTCTTTGTTTCACTGCCAAAGTGTAGATGAGAAAGACTAAGCAAGTACGTGTGTAGTAGTGGGCCTGCTGTGCCAACTTACAACTCTGCAGTGTACTGAGGGATGTGATCAGGAATTTTCGTAAGCCTTTGATTGGAGCAGTCCACAGTGGTTCCCTCACATCGACACTTTTCAGGGCAAGCAAGGTCCAGGAAGCAGTCTCCACTGAGTTTGGATCTGTAATCCTCTGTGCCTGCAGATTATTTGAGTCAAAATATGCAGATTACTGAAGTCGGCAAACTGAAAAACAGGCATTTTAACAGAAGAAGTAGAACTATGTAAAGGGGTGCACTTAACAAGCAAGAAAGAAAAATTTCGGGTAGATTTCACTTAGACCATACAGAAGGCAAAATATCAAGAAACTAAAATATTACTAAAATACTAGATCTTGAACTTTATCACACAGTAAAGACAAGATCTAAAAGAATAGAGGTACATTTACAAGCTGACCTTTCAATGCAGGCTCCTTCTATTGCAATTTCTACCACGAAGCTAACTGCCTTCTCACTTCTCCTGTCGCTAGCTCATAATGTTGCTAAGCCCTATCTAATTCAATTTAGTGCTCCCACCCGAGCCATTCGTTTGAAATAGTGAATGGAATTCAAAAAGACTGAACACTTCCAGACCAATAGTAACATATCTGCTACAGTTACTACATTTGCTCTTTCACCTGCTTGTTCCTACACCAAATCTTGCCTGTCTTTTTATCCACTTTTCTTTATGAGAAAATTCAGTCATCTATGACTTCAATACAAATGACCTAAGATTAGTCTCTAGCTCGAAAAGCCTCTGTCTGCAGAACTACCATGCTGAACCTTGTTGGCCTTCAATCAGAGAATAACGGCACACTGCCTCTCTCTAGATAGCTCTATTGTCTGTCGCTTGGCTGTAGAAGGCATACGTGACGCTCCATGGTGCTTGACAGAACCATGTTTTATTCGTACCTTGCAACCACATGGTTAGATCAAGCACAACGGAAAATCCCGCTGAGTTTCAGAACCGCATCGGCTAGGCCAGGTAAAAGTGTGAGGGAAGGTAGTAGAGGAAAGAAGGCAGAGCATTCTACTGTACGAGATATAGAATGTAGCAGTGGGGAGCTGGGGTACAACAGCATTAGTATAAACATGGGGAACATTTTTTCACATTCAGTTAATGTACAGCAGAATAACTATTGTGAATTATATGCTGAATAAGCAATACACATGCCTACATGAAAGAATAGCTCTTTCCAATTGGATATTGATCAAATTCAGTATTTGAAGTCACTAGCCAGCTAAGCATTGCCAAAAACCTGATATGTTGGGACACATGAAGGTATGGAGAAGAGGGGTAACTTGTGATTGAGCACTGGATGGTTTCTTAAGGACTGCTGTATGTGAGGCATCAAGGTAGAAGTATAAAGGAAAAAAAACAGCTGTGGGGTTTTGGGGGGTTGGGGGGGGGGGCAGGGAGAGGGTGGAGAAACGGGTGGAGTGTTGGGCCAGTTCTGAAAGAGGAGGAAGTGAAGGTGGGCAGAGGTAAAGTATCAGGTAGCACACAAATTTGTACTTACAGCCAAAATGGTGAATTCCTGCAAAAAGTAAAGAAGCACAGAAGGAAAAGAGAAACAGAGCGATTGCATTTATATTCAGGAAAGCAAAGAAAGCAGCCAATCCATTTGTGCTAAGACTCTGCAGAGCATTAGCTTTTAATTAGGTTAAATAGATTCTTTATGGGGATAACCTTGACTATCAGATTGCACCCAGGTACAGTACTAGAGAACCAGTCAGACAAGAGACCTAACTGCCCAGGAAGAATTGCACAATGTCATTGCACTAAACTCCCCCTTTTAATTATTCAATCAATAGGCTGAACCTATTGGACTATGGGCTGGATTTTGTGTTCCCGATGAGAGTTCAACCCACCGGTTGGATAACCGGTGGGAAAACTGTGCCGCTTCTGTGAGGGGTGGTGATGGTGGTGGGGGGGGGCACCAAATTTAAGTATCGGCCCTCCCTGGGAAATAGGACTTCGGTGGTGGAAGTCCAGCCCACCGAGATCTACCAACCAATCAGAGGCAAGCAGTTCTCCATAGCCCGTCAACACCACTGGGAGTGGTGGCTGCTGTTGGTAATGCACCCACCAGAGGTCTAGAATCGCTGAAGGACCCAGACCACAGCTGAGGGAGGGCAGGATGGGGGTCATGGGGATGGGATCCTGGCAAGGGGAGGGGGGGGGGGTAGGAATGGGGCCAGACACAAGGGCAGGAGGGTGGCTCTCAGTGGGTACATCCCTTCCCAATGGCGAGTCCCTCGATCATGGAATAAAAGCCTTTGAAAGAGGGGCCCCCAGGGAGGTCGCTGGCATCCCGACAGGGTTTACTGGGCAGCCTTCAGGAGGTGCAGGAAACCCAAATTAGTTAAGGAGAATCACTGAGCCACCACTAAATCCCTGTGGAATCAGGGATAATGGCCTTTAAGTACTCGTTAAAGAGCCTAATTAGCCAGCGGCCAGGATTCCCAGGAAAAGCCCATTCCCACTGATGACTTAATGGGCACCAGTTTTCCTGCCAGCGGGAATGAGATGAGTGGTCTACCCTGTAATTATGCAGAGCCACCTGCCCATCCACTCTGACAGGCTCCATTAAATCCAGCTCTGTGACACAAGTTCAAAAGAAGACTCAGTGATAATATAATGACGGGGAATCGAAGGGATTTTGTCAATAAGATTTGTGTTTACCCATGGCTGTAAAGTGTGCCTACAGCATGTAAATATCCAATTTAATTTACTGGACACACATAATTAATGATTACTGTACATTTAGAAACCATTCCTTACATCTCAATAAAAATGTACTTAATGAAAGCAGCTCCTATTCTTAGTCTCAGCTATTGCTCGAGGATTTATTCTTCAAGCAGTTCCTGTTTGGACTGGTTCAAATATGTACATGGCATTCAAACTGGCAAATCAGCCTGTTTGCACAACACTACATTCAAACATACATATCACAATTTATCAACTAACGTATAGGTTAGGAGGGAAAACAGCTGAAAGGTTAGATGAAACTGTGATTGGGAACAATCTAATCTTCATTAATTATAGCAACAAAAAGCACAGCTACACAGTTGCCAAAGGTCTGAAAATGGGATGAAGGGTGATTCTACAATCCAGCACTCCTAGCGGGAAGTCTAGTTCACAGGTAACCTTCCTCAGGAAGCGTTAGGTGGACAGTCTGCAATTTTCCAAGACAAGATTCCTCTCAAGTGCTGCTCATCACTTGGAGTAGCAGACCACAGAATCGCCCCTACTTTCTGCTCAGTGTATCTATACTTGTGCAACTGTGGTTGAAAATGTGCAGGGTTGAATCCCTTTAGTGCTTGTTATAGCATTGTTTATGGATACTGTACTAGTGGGTATGCTGTACGATCCTTACTTGCTACACTGCTGCTTGCCCATATTAAATATTTAGTGTCAGCCATGGCTCAGTTGGTAGAAATTTCACCTCTGAGTCAAAAGGTTGATTTGAGACTAGCACATAATCCAGATTG
This sequence comes from Cetorhinus maximus, assembly GCF_964194155.1. Taxonomy (NCBI): domain Eukaryota; kingdom Metazoa; phylum Chordata; class Chondrichthyes; order Lamniformes; family Cetorhinidae; genus Cetorhinus; species Cetorhinus maximus. Next base: position 111,899,653 of record NC_135879.1, on the reverse strand, counting down.
ACACTCCAGTGCAATACTGAAGGAGCGCTGCACTGTCAAAGGAACCATGTTACGGATGGGATGTAGAAGATGCGTTGGCAGTATTTTCAGAGAGAGAAGGGAAGTTATCCCCAGTTCTGGTCAATATTATCCCTCAACCAACATTAATAAAAAGCAGATTAAACAGATTATATGGTCATTCTCACACTGGTGTTTGTGGGACCTACTGTGTACAAATTCCTACAATCCAACAGCAACTGTACATCAGTAAAATACTACATTGTTTGAAAAGTGCTTTGGGATGTCCTGAGGTTGTTATAGGCACTATATAAATGCAACATTTATTCCTTCAAATGCAACACCATGGGAGAATGTATTCTTGATTGTCAATGCGTCAGCAGATGCTTTGTCATCAGGCAACCTCCTGAAGGACTTTCATATCAAGGTCACGTGGTTAAACCGATTGTAGCAATTGTCCAAATGACTGTGGAAAGGAGCTGCCATGAATCAGACAGAGAGTTACCTACAGACTTTACAGATGACAGGTTTTGATGAAGAAATAAAAGTAAACCTTTAAAAAATGAAAAGGCAAAGTGCTACTGAAGCATTTTCCACGGCTCTCAAATAGTAAACTTTGGAATCCCAGCAAACTGCCTACCTAAAATTAAATTAATACCCAAGTATGAACTCTTTAATAAAAGGAGCCTGAAGGGAACTTTGACAAAAAATCCTTCTCTAAAGGGGTTAAAAATACATTGCGGTTCATCACTGTAAGAATGATTAGAAAACAGATATAACAACAAGAGCTTCTGTTAATTCAACAACCTGCACTTTGATGCAGAAAACTGCCCCAAGACACTTCAGAGAGGTGTAATCAAAAAAAGGATGGTGAGCCAAAAAGGGGAAGATATAAAAGGTGAGTGAAAGCTTTGGTCAGAAGTGCATTTTAAGGGGGTTTTAAAGCAGTAGAAGTACATGATTTACAGAAAGAAAAAAATCCAGACCATGGACCTGAGTTGGCTGAACGAATGCTCCCAATGACGGAACAAAGGCAGAGGGGGGCAGGGAGTGGGTGCAGGAGCTGCAGTAGAGACCAGAGTCAGATGAATGGAGAGGTCAGGCTGTGGGACCTTGAAAGGATTTAAATGTAACAATGAGAATTTTAAATTTGAGACGTTGGGGGATTAGAAGCCAATGTAGGTCAGCGAGTACAGTGAGGGGTAATGAGGGAAGGAGGGTTGGTGTTGAATAGGATAATGGCAGCAGGGTTTTGGATGAATTGAAATTTACTGAGAATAGAATGAGTAGGTCAAACAGAAGGGCAGTAGAATTTTTGAACCTAGAGATGTCAAAAGCATGGATGGAGGTTTCAGCAGCTATTGGGTTGAAGTAGAGATGAAGGCAGGTGATGTTATTGAGCTGGAAATAGAATGTGTGTGTGATGGGAAGGGAGCCGGACAGAAGTTCAGATCAGGTTCCAAAATGCAATATTGGATAAGCCAATTTTCTTCAGTTAAACATTGGGAAGGCTTCAGCCGCTACCTCCCACTCCCAGCCCCACCGTTCACTACACCATTGGCAACTGTGCCCTCAGCCATCCAGGCATCACATTCTGGAAATCCTCCCCAAACCCTTCTACATCTCCACATCGCTCTTATCCTTTAAGACCCTCTTAAAATCTACCTCCATGATCAAGCTTCCATCACCCCTCCAAACATTTCCTTTGCCTCTGTGTCCATTTTTTTCTCTGACTGCACCTCTATGAAGTGCCTCAGACAATTTATCTACACTTGGAGCACTATACAAATGCAAGATATTACTGTTGTTGCAAACCAGTCCTCCTCCTAGGCACCTCCGAGATTCTGACAACACAACAGCAATCTGGGAGCAGATAACTCACACGGCTTCTCAAACAAGGAATGACGTGTGGTTTTGTGGCCATTCAAAGTATTTTCCGGCTTTCCGGATGGAGCCTTAATTTTATTTATCTCAACACTAAGTGGATTAGTTTATGATTAGAGCACACAAGATACTTTCTTCTGGTATAAGTTATAGTTACAGCTTCCAAAGTGCCATATGAAGTAAATCTCTCTTCCTCCGCCAATGGAATTGCAACAGGCGAGGTCAGATGATGCTGTGGTCAATATTTCTTATCTAGCTTTCAGTGTTTACTCCATCCCCTTTCCAAGTAAAATGAACAAAAACATTTTGTTGAAGCAATAATGTATGGAATGCAACAACAAATGTTTAACTTAATCAAAACTGGACTGAATAATGTGCTATTATTTCCAATAAATAGCGACCTTAGACCAGAAGTGGGAATAAGACCAAAGAACAGTAAAAAGAACTCTGATGCATGGCAACTGCATAGCTGACACAAGGAAACATGGGCTTAATGCTTGACCCAGCTACTTGGATTAAAAAGTTTCATGCAAAGCTCTTAGTAGGTGCAGATTCAGCTACTGGAAGGAGGAAAAGGACTACGTTGCTGTCTATTGGGGAGATTCACCAGATTACTACAGCATGCAACACTCCACTAAATCCTAAGGGAAATCCACAGCTGGTCAGTTCTGCTGCAAAACAAACCTACCTGGAATGAAATATTGTTCTTTTGCTATAAACATAAAAAAGAGAGAGAGAGAGAAAAGACAGAAGAGATGCACCTGAATGTTAGCAGCCGAAGGAAAAAGAAACAGTTTATTTCATATTAAATCCACAGGTTGCAGCTCGTCAACAATAAAAAAATGGCAAGGCAAACAGCACGAGACTGACGTAGAAACAAGAGTGCAAAAGCTTCCAAGAGCTTTAATAATTCACAGCATAACTGATGAATTTTCAGAATCCATAGGAGAGTAGGTTCCAGACAAGACAGTGTAATTAATATCGCACTGTACTATATATAAATAAATAACAAAATTCAAATAATCCAATTACCTGAGCAGCGGAACTTCTTGCTCTTAATCTGTCCAATCCTCTTGTTTGCCAGCCGACGAGGACTAGTGCAGCGGGCACCGCTTGTTTCAATGGGGTTTGCATGGAGATAATCTGCAAGCCATTTCAGATGGCAATCACAAATAAATGGGTTCTGAGCCAAATGCCTTTTGTGAAGATAAACAACAAAAAAACAGAAAAATCAAAAAAAAAGTACAGACCCTGTCAAAAGAATATTAAGCAGTAGTGCAAAGAGGTCTTCAAAGGAAGAGGTAGATCAGCTAATGGTTGCAGCTGTAATGCATTTACTGGGACCCTGATACATTAAGAATTTACAACGTATGACTTAACATTCAATACAGTGACTGTTAGTCCTGCATCACATTCAAAACTGCTTATTACCTGAGTAGATGAGATAAGGTAGAGCTGCAATGCTTCCTACTGAATTATTTAAAGCAGACTGGAGCTGTGAAGGCGTACATTGCTTTCATTACCAGAGATGTAAAAACTGCATTATTCATGGATAACTTGTATTATTAGCTATGGAAATAATTTTTTAAAATAGAAATCACAAGCAACACTGTGAAGCAAGTGATTTCCTGGGGAAGGAGTGAGTAAAAACTACGAAGTGAGAAAACCATAAATGATAGTTACTGGGGCTTCTGTGACTAGAAACATAGATAGGCTTTTCTGCAGCTGTGTTGGGGAGTCCTGAATGATGTGTGGCCTCCTTTGTGCTAGGGAGAGGGACACAAAAGTGTGGGTGGAAAAGGTTCTAGAAAGAGAGGTGGATCAGCCAAAAATTATAGCTCAAGCAGGAGCCAATGGCAGGACGGAGATTTGCAAAGAGAGCTTGGGGAGTTGGGAGATGTTTTAAAGGTGCAGTATGTTAAGTATACTAATATAAGGATTAAATTATGTACCAGGTCAGATTGGAAACATCATGGCATAACAGTTGGTATAAAAAATTTCTGGGACTTTGAGGTGAGATCTCATGCAGGGGCAAGCTGTACAAATGGGACAGGTTTGACCTAAACTATGTTTCATAGAGAGGTCAGATAGAGACCTTGGGGGATGATTTAAGCTAGGTAATTTGAAGTTTCTACCCAGAAAACTTGGCAAGGAGCAGAAAAGTTGGCAAAACAGAATTAGTGGAGGTAGGAAATTTACCAGACTTTATGTCAGATCAGATTTTAATCAAAGAGAGGGCATCAAAGGCAGGGAAACTGAAATAGGAAACCATGTGGTAGTAAATATAGAAAAAAAAAGATAAATATAGCAGGAAAGTGAAGGGGAAGTCACTGCCTTAAGATTCTATGTACAAATGCCAAAAATAAAGTGTATTCTAAGAAAGTGAATGATGATATGAGGAATTACAGAGAACATGATTCAATGATATTGGCTGAGGGCTAAATTTACATGGAAAGAGATTGTTCTAAAGGCATGAAAAGGGATAAAATGGGATGCAATTGTTATCTACAATAAAATAATCTGCTGGTGACTGGGTTGGGAGGTTGGGTATAAGTACACAATCTACAACAACAACTTGCATCCATAAAGCGCCTTTAAAGCAATAAACTGTTCCAAGGTGCTTCAGAGGAGCATTGTAAAACAAAATTTAACACCAAGCCACGTGAGGCGATTTTAGGGCAGATAGCCAAAAGCTTGGTCAAATAGAATGGTTTTAAGGGGCATCTTAAAGGAGAAAGTACAGGTAGAGAGGTCTAGAGAGAGGATTATGCTATTAGTAGATTCCTACTGACATTTAATCCAGTTGGTCCACCTCATTCCCAAGAACCAGATCGAGAAGTGCCTTCTTTCTCATTGGACTGGAAACATTTGCTGTGGAGAATTTTCCTGAACACTCTAGGAACTCTTGGCCCTCGCTGCCCTTACACTACTATTATCCCAGTCTATATGCAGATGATTAAAGACACCCATTATAACTACTCTATAATTTTTGCATCTCTCTGTAAATTCCTTGCAAATTTGTTTCTCTACATCCTTCCCATTAGTTGGTAGCCTATAGACTACATGTAACTAGACAATGTAATTGCACTTTTTTAGATCCTTTGCTTTTGCCATATAGATTCTGTCCATGAACCTTCTGGGACATCCTCTTACTCCAGCACTGCAATGCCCTCCTTAATCAATACCACCATCCTCCCCCTTTTCTTCCTTTCCTATCTTTCCTGAGCACCCTGTACCCAGGAATATTTAACACCCAGTCCTCAACAGCCTTCTTTGAGCCACAACATTGTATTTCCACATGCCAATCCGTGCCAATAACTCACCAATCTAATTTACCACACTCCTTACATTCACATACATGCACAGTTATCGCGACCGATGACCAAAATTTTAATCAATGATGTAGGTTTTAAGAAAGGAGACAAATAGGTCATGAGACAGAAAGGTTTAAGGAGAGAATTTCAAGCTTAGGATCAAGACAATTGAAAGCATGGCCTCCAATGGTGAAGTGATGAAAATTGGAGATGCACAGGAGGCCAGATTTGGAAGAACATAGAGATCTCCAAGTCTTGTAGATCAAACACAACATGAAAGTTGCAAACAGTCTTACTCAGCTGAAGACAGTTACCAGGGATGGAAATGGTGGTCATGGAATAGAGTTTGCGGTGGGGCCCAAGAGAATGGCTTCAGTTTTCTCAGTACTTAGGTAGAGAAAATTTCCATTCATCCAATATTGGGTGTTGGACAAGCAGTGTTAAAAATCAGTGACAGTGTAGGGGTCCAAAGAGGCAGTGGTGAGATAGAACTGAGTGTCGTCAGTATACAGGTGAAATCTGTTATGATTTTGGATGTCGCTGAGGGACAGCATATAGATGCAAATGAGGACGGTGTCAACAATAGATCCTCGAGGAACTCCAAATGTAATGGTATGGGAGTGGGAGGCGAAGCCATTGCAAATGACACCCTGGCTACATTTCCAGGGTAACCATCCCAGTAAGTAAGTTGGAAGCGCCCATTGGAAGTTCCCGGGCAACTGTCATGTAGTCAGCGTGTTGGGACTTCCAAGGGGTCCCATAACGCATCTGTCTAGAGATTGGAAGATCTGGGCCAAAGTATTTTCTTTGTGCTCCAGTATCGACACCATGCAGAGGCAGAATGTGAGTCTGCATCCACAATTACCTATGCTATAACTAGAAGACAGTTGCTTCTTTACTGGTAGTGAGGTAAACTGAATGTAGGACCACCTGAAGCTGAGGTTGCATAAGCCTGATCTCTCACCAAGGCACATTGCATATCTTAGAGGAGAAGAGATGGGGGAGAAAATCATATATGTTTTCTGTTTAAAACTGTAAAAGTGTCATTATTTATTTCATGCATTATTTCCACATTTCCACAAGATAGAAGTTTCCCATTCAGCTGAGATTATGTAGGAATACATACAAAGTCTGGATGGCACGCAGGGGAGCAAAAGTGCCTTTGGCAATGGTCTGTAACTTGTTGTCATATAGAGAGAGAAGGTTTAAATTATGGAGATCTTGAAAAGCATCCACTCGCAGGCAGTTAATCTTATTGGCATTCAGCAACCTGTCAAACAAAAAAATGAACATTGCATAAAATATATAAACACCTTCTGCATAAAATGTGAACAATTCCAATCAGGACAAAATTCACAACACCTGGTCCCAACAGATTTCAAACAGCTGGAAGACAAAGTCATTCTTTCACATGTGTAAGTGTTTTATGATACAGTTTAACTTATATTTCCTGTTATTTCAATGCCTTGACATTTGCATTCTTAAATCCTGACTTTGTTCCACCTTAATTGTTTTTTTTTGTCTTTACATGCGAGCTGTTGACATCAGTGAACTGTTGTGGGTGATATTTATGATCAGTAAAAGGTGAGACAGATAACAAACTCATTAATCACACCAGGGTAGATTTAAATCATGCAATAGTATAAGGCAGATGATAGAGAATCAGCTGCCTGTTTTATATCCTTTCTGATGGCTTCAATGGAAATTAAAATGGGGAGAGATAAGAAATGGGTTGTCAACTTGCTATCACCCATTTTACACTATCGAACAAAGTCAAAATGACCCCCAAAGAAAAGTGTGCACTTTATACAGTGTGTTACATTAAAACATGTGACATTTTGAGGTAATTTTAACTTAATCAACCATCAGGAAACCGACAAGAACAGATGGATCACTAGTTTCCATTGACTTTAATAGATAGTAAGATCAGGTGGGATGTAAAACCAGCATTGTATCCAATCCCACCAGTTTCCTGATGGGCAGGTTGTGTTAATATTTCCAACTCTGCAACAAAATATGAATTGCTTCCTTCTCTTTGACCGTTGACACCATAGCTTTATGCCTGGCCAATGTGTTACAGTTTGAGTTCTCTCACAGAAGAGCACAATGTTACCAGCAAGTCCACCATTTAAAGTGTCTTTCAAAAATCAAACACTCCTTTTAGGTGAAGCAGCGCTTCACTTGCACCTCCTTCAACTTAGTCTACTGCATCCGCTGCTCCCAATGGGGTCTGTTCTACATTGGAGAGACCAAACGCAGACTTGGTGACCGCTTTGCAGAACACCTCCAGTCTGTCCACAAGCTTGACCCAGACCTTTCTGTCGCTTGCCATTTCAACACACCATCCTGCTCTCATGCCCACATGTCTGTCCTTGGCTTGCTGCAATGTTCCAGTGAAGCTCAACTTAAACTGGAGGAACAGCACCTCATCTTCCGATTAGGCACTTTACAGCCTTCCGGACTTAACATTTAGACCATGAACTCTCTCCTCCATCTTCACCCCTTTCTCTTCATCCCTTTTTTCATTTTTTATTTACTTATTTTTATATTTATCTTTATTTTTATTCATTTTTATCCCTTTGTTATCCCCATTTTTATCCTTTCTGCGTAACCACTGACCCCTCCACCCCACGCCCACCCCCCCTAAACAGGGCCACCTGTCACTTGTTCAATCCGTTCTTTGACAGGGTGCAGACCCTTGTTCTGCCATTAACACATTCTGCTTTCTCACCTTTATGCCACTATTAGCATCTTCTTTAGTCTTCACTACTACCATTAATCCTCTCCTTGTCCTGTCCATGACATCTTTGTCAATCTCTCATTTGCCCCCACCTATTGCTGACTTTCTATTCTGCTTTACCTACTCCACCCCCCTCCAACAGTATAAATTCCATCTCATTTCTACTTCTCTTTAGCTCTAAAGAAGTCATACAGACGCAAAAAGTTAACTCTGTTTCTCTCTCCACAGATGCTGTCAGACCTGCTGAGCTTTTCCAGCATTTTATGCTTTTATTTCAAAAATCATGCCAACTTTATTGAGCAAAAGCAAGTGTCAGGCCCTGTGTTTCGATCGATGCTGCTGTTTTGCAACTAGCTTGGATGGTCCTTCCTGGCACTTATCAAACCTTCAGATCTGAATCGCATAAAAGAAAATGTAACTTTCTGTAGTGTATTATCATTAGAGACTCAGAGGAACAATAAGACTTATACAGGAGTTCTATCTCCTGAACACTTATATTTCAAAATAAGTCCATGAATCTCAATGTAAAACTCCCATTTGGTCACCAAAAAATCCCATGCAATGAGCTGCATTTTCGTGAAGGTGCAGAGGTGGGTTTGGAGGTGGATATGCTGGCAATTTTGTGCTCCTGGCATGTTCCCACCTCCGGTGCATTTTGAAGGAGGCTGCTACAGGAGGTGGTAACGTCTACCCACCCGCCAAAGGTGGGTAACCAATGACGCCTATTAAAGCCTCTCTCTAGATGCTGTGTAGAATTTTCTAGATGGTAGGTGGGCTCTCCCCACTGAGGCTGAATCCAGGCTGATGGATGGAAGCGGCCCTCCAGTGACAGGCCAGAGGCCCAGCTATTCCTCTGTTAAATCCATCCCATCCCCCTGCTCCTCCACCCCCGCACAATCCCCCTCCCCCACCAGCCATGAATGCCAGAGGGCCACATGACATCATGTAGAGGGATTCCCCCTTTACAATGATTGACTGGCAACTCTAGTTACTGTTTATATTTAAATATCAGAAATGTCTTCAGAAGGCACCGCCATGTTGAGGTGCCCTTCATCAGCAGTGACCACCTCTGATGGTGGGGCTGCCAGTCTTCCAGAGCTGGATAGCCTTCTATTAGTCCTCCTGACTTGGGAATCCACTTGCTGTCTTTAATTGATCATGGCTCCTGAAGCCAGTCACTTAATTGGCTGCCTCCTCCAATAACTCTCTCTGGGTCCCTCTACCAGCATTTGTAGGTTCCTGACTCTCATTTCATCCCAACAGCGTGACTGGGATCTGGGAATGAAAATCCAACCCAACCTTTTGGAAAACCTATTGGATCTAGAAGGATTTAGAAATCAGATAACCTCTAGTACATGCCAGTAGGAGTCTTGTTTCCCTCTTTCCTGCCCCATTCTGTGTAAGAGCTAGGATTGCTATCTGCAGAGTGCAAACAAAATACTTCAGTATATTAATTCTCTTTAGAATGAGGCCCTGACCTCCAGTTATTTTCTGTAGCACTTTCTGACAGATTGTGTTGTTACTCATAAACTCCAGGTAATCCGAGCTCACAGATCATGTCTGACAACTGCGATGAACGTAGTGTCACCAGAAACTTTAGCTTAACTTATTCCACATTCATACGGTTACCAGTAACAGAACTTCCAGTAGTCGGAATGTCACTGCCAAACATTAGCCAAACCACAAATGGCTCATTGCACACAACATATTCCAACAGAATGGCTTTGGACAGATGTCCAGTATTCCGTGTTCAGGCTCTTCTTATGGAACAAAACAAAAACAAACGGCAGAATCTGCTTGCGCAGACTAGTCAACTAAAGGATGATACATTCTTCTGTGGTGAGAAGGCTTGTTCGGCATGTCTTTGGAGGAGAAGATCCGACTAATATAGCAAAAACATCTCATCTTATTAAATTTCTCCATGGCAATTCCTTGGTACACAACACCTGTGCCAATTGCAATTACCAGCTCCTCAAGTGTTGCATAGTTTGAGAGGCGTTCTATTGATGTGACATTCTCTTGGGCCCGGCAGGTGTGTAGAGTTGCTAAAATTCCCTGCTTGACCCACCCGCCTCAGGAGAAACAGCCCCGAATGGCTGGATTTTGATTTTGGGGAGAGTAAGCGTGTGCTGGAGCCAGGCCTGCCGCCTTTGAAAATAGTGCGGAGGTAAGCACAGGGGCTGCCGAATGCCAAGGTGGGCTATTTAAAAGACCTGCCTCAGTGCTCTTTGCCTTCATCTCAGTTGTAATAAAAGTAGTTAGGCCCTCTAGCTCTCACCCCTCATACTCCACCCACTCTCCATGTCCCATCCATACCAATTCACGCCCCTTTACCCAAACCAATGGCCCCTCATACCCTTCAGCCAACCTATGCCCCTTTATCCACCTCCCCATTGTCTCTCATACCCTGCATGTCAACCTATGCCCTCTACCACTGTCCATGATCCCTCTTTCCTCCATGCCAATCTATGCCCCTCTACCCACCCCATGGCACCTTATAGCCTTTATGCCAACTTAGTGCCAACTCATGCCAACCCATGATCCCCACTCATCTGCATGGCCCCTTAAAGCCCCAATACCAATATAATGCCAACTTACACCAACCCACACCTCCCCACAATGCTTTGCTCTTATACTCTCCAGCCAACTCATCCAGTACCCACCATGGGCAGACCTCAGGAGCCATGCTGAGATGAAATAAAATTCTAAATATCCATTACAGACTTCACTATATAAAAAAACACTCGAGTTGATAAAAGCACTTTCATACATTTACATCCCTTGCAAAAACAAACATATGTATTCATAGCCTCACATCAAAGACAGCTAATCACTTAATAACCTCTAGGAGCTATTAATTAAACTGTGAACTTATAGCCCCGCCCCAACCCCCCTCCCCCACTGTGATAATGATACATTGAGGAAGCAATCAAGCAGTAATAATTTGTTATGATAGCCCTCAGCCTAATGTCAACAAACAACTATTAAAATCATAAGCACTGATTATTTTTCAATTTAGAGACACAGCAGCCTTGTTTTTGTTTTCAAAATTTATAGTGCAGGGGATTTATATAACAGCTTGATAGGTCCACACTCCTTATTCACCTTTATGCTCATTCATATCTTCTTTTAAAAATAGTTAAGTCATACAAAGTCAAACAGAACCCGCTCCAGCAAAAATGAATTTGAACTCAGCACTGAGTTCAATCTGCCTTGCTGGGTTTGGGTTTCCCATAAGTGTGAATTACATCCCATCCCATTTTCCCCGACTGGCGAAAATAGGATCCATCAGAAATGGGGGTGGGGCTTCAGGATCCAGGGTTCTGGGGGCATTTTGGCTAAGGTGCACAGTCTCCATTTCTGCAAAAACTCCGGGCCTTGGTTTTACTGTTTTTTAGACGCTAGGACCTAGATTTTTGCAATGACAGACAGCCTCATTAAAAAAAAAACAGCAGTTGTCTCCACTCATGTCTGATTTTTGTGACCTAGGTATGTGAAACACGACATGCACAGGTTAGACCTTGTAGAAGCAGGAGTCATTTGGAGAGGTGGGGTACCTGTTTGGAGAGACAGAATATCCTTTTGGACATGATTTTGGGGCACCTTTGGGAGGTAAGGTGCCCTTTAGAAGAGGTAAGATACCCTATGGGACTGTTAAAAGTGGATGTGAATGTGCGTAAAAAGTGCATAAACTCAATGGAAATGTCAAGAGAACTGTCAAGAGGAACTGCCAAAAGTATCAAAAGCAACTGTACAGAGGAACTGTCAAAAGTGTCAAACACAACCGTCAAGGGTAACTGCCAAGGCATTTAACACTCCTGCCCTTTAAATCTTTGGAAAAACTGTGTGGAGCATTAAAAAATAATCATTGCTTACTACTTCACTCTGTTGATATAAGCTTGAGCGCTATCATTACTGGTTTGTGCTGCACGATTGGTTTCACAACCTTCCTTTATCACAGTGGGGTGCCTTCCATTTCAGTTTGATTGACAGCTCCAAGTGGTTATAGAATCTTTGAAGTGGGGATATGAATTCTAATGCTTGTTTTTATAAAGGATTAAGGACTTGAATGAAATGTTTGATCTTACAAAGGATTATGTAGTTGAAGGAATGGAAATGAAGTGAAAGATTTTTTTACGAATAAGTGGTTTTTAAAAAAAAAGTCTGCAATAGACATTAATCTGAGCATGGCACCTGAGGTCTGGTGAATAGAGGATGAGTTGACATGGTAGGTGTAAAAGCAGAGGGTAGTGGGTGGGGGGCATAGCTGGGCATGAATTAACACTAAGTTGGCATGGGGCTATTTAGGGGCATGGGGGTGGATGGAGGGCATATGTTCGCATGGAGGATATGAAGTGTTATGGGGTGGGTGGAGGATATAAGGGGTTATGGGGCAGGCAGAGGGACATAGGATGGTAGGGAGGGTATGAGGGGTTTTTGAGGGGGGTGGGCAGGGAACATAGGTTGACATGGAGGATATTATGGGCCATAGGGGTGGGTAGAGAGCATTAGGTGGTATGGGTTGGCATGGATTGGGCCCTGGGCATATATGGGGCATGAGGGGTTGTGAGGAGTAAGGGCTGAAGGGCTATTTTTTGTTTTAACGCTTTTAAAAGAATCTTTGACAAACTGCCAGCGCACCGAGGTAGGGCTTTCGCCCATCCTGTCTCCACACCTTCCACCTCCGCACTCATTCCAGGGTCACCTGCCCCGACTCCCACAGAACTCTGCCACCCCTGAACGATAATCCCAACTTCCGGGGCACTTTCTCCAGGGCTGGGTTTGCAGAGCTGGGTAAAGTGCCAACTCTGTGCTCCCAACCCAGGAGCCAAAATTCAGGCCTAGGAATCCGATTTTAACTCTCGAAGTGGGTGGGTTTTGAATAAATTAAAATTTCACCCTCGAGAACACAATTTACTTATGTTAGTTCACAATCTGCGTCTAAAATGCATCAATCAACTCTAATCATCAAATTCACCATATTTATTCTGAAGGTACTTTGAACTGAAGATATCTTTCTGAACATTTCAAACTCAATTTTTCCCAACTGTTTTCTGTCCCCAAAATCTTTGCCTCCACCCCATTGCCAAGCCACTTCTATGAGGCCTCCTTTAAAAGGCAAAAAAAAAACAACTGTGTTGCATCACTGCTGTCTTATTATCATCAATATCCCTTCATTTTTAGCTGACTGTGTCTGCAGGAGATTGGGCTACATATTTTCTGAGTCCTCCTTCAAGTCAAGATATTCCTCTTTAGACTGACCAAGAGCTGATTCTAGTTTATACAATGCAGTCCTGCAAATTCAATCCAGCAGCATTTGGCTGGGGTCTCTGCCAGCTTTCAGGTAAAATATTAATTGAGTTGAAGATTCTCAGCTGTACCACTAAATTGCACCCCTAAATGCATAAAAACATTCCATCTCATAGTGGCATGCTCATCACCCTGTTACAAGCACACCTACTGCTGTCTAATCACTGTGCTGATAGTGTAGACCATGACTTGAAAGACATAAGAACATACAAACAAGGAGCAGGGGTAGGCCATTTGGCCACTCGAGCCTGCTCACCATTTAATAAGATCATGGCTATTCTAATAGTAACCTCAAATCTGCATCCCGCCTACCCCCAATAACCTGTTACCCCCTTGCTTACCAAGAATCTATCCACCTCTGCCTTCAAAATATTCAAAGACTCTGCTTCCACCGCCTTTTCAGGAAGAGAGTTCCAAAGACTCATGACCCTCTGAGAGAAAAAAATTCACCTTATCTGTTTTAAATGGGTGGCCCCTCATTTTTAAACAGTGACCCCCTAGTTCTAGATTCTCCCACAAAAGGAAACATCCTCTCCCCATCCACCCTGTCAAGACCCCTCAAGATCTTGTATGTTTCAATCAAGTTGCCTCTTACTCTTCTAAACTCCAGTGGATACAAGCCTAGCCTGTCCAACCTTTCCTCATAAGACAACCCACCCAGTCCAGGTATTAGTCTGGTAAACCTTCTCTGAGCCGCTTCCAATGTATTTACATTCTTCCTTAAATAAGGTGACTAATATTGTACACAGTACTCCAGATGTTGTCACACTCATGCCCGTTATAAATGAAGCAGAGCATCCCTACTTTCTCCCAATTCCCTCGCAATAAATGATAACATTCTAGTAGCTTTCCTATTTATTTGCTGTACCTGCATAGTCTTTTGCGATTCATGCACTAAGCCACCCAGATCACTCTGAATTTCAGGATTCTGCAATCTCTCATAATATAGATAATATGCCTCTTTTAATCTTCCTGCCATAATGGACAATTTCACATTTTCCCACATTATACTCCTTTTGCCAGATCTTTGCCAACTCACTTAACATATCTTTTTGTAGCCTTCTTATGCCCTCTTCACAGCTCACTTTCCTACCTATCTTTGTTTCATCAGCAAATTTGGCATCCATCCCTTCATCCAAGTAATAAACCTCTAAACAATTGAGGTCCCTTGTGGCACACATCTTGTCAACCTGAAAAAGACCCATTTATCCTACTCTCTGCTTCCTGTTAGCCAGCCAATCTTCTATCCATGCCAATATGTTACCCATGAACTTATACTTTCGTAATAACTTTTCATGTGGCACTTTATCAAATGCCTTCAGGAAATCTAAGAACAGTACATCCACCAGTTGCCCTTTTTTAAAAAATTCATTCATGGGATGTAGGCATCACTAAGCCAGCATTCATTGCCCTTGTTCAGGGGACATTTAAGAGTCAAGCACATTGCTGTGGGTCACATGTAGGCAAGACCAGGTAAGGATTGCAGATTTCACCTCCCTAAAGGAGGTTAGTGGACAAGATAGGCCTTTATGACAATCAGCAATGGTTCCATAGTCATCATCAGGCATTTAATTCCAGATTTTTTATTAGATTCAAATTCCACCATCTACCACGGTAGGATTCAAACCCAGGTTCCCAGAGCATTACCACAGGTTCCGAGAATACTAGTCAGTAACAATACCACTATGCCACCACCTCCCACAGTGAGACTACAAAATCCTGGCCCTAGTCTTGGACTCACTCCTCCCTCCCTCAAACTGAATGTAAAATTCAATCATATTAGGGTCACTGCTACCTTGGGGCGCCTTCGCTATCAGATCATTAATTAATCCCATCTTGTTACATAATACCAGGTCTCGTACAGCCTGCTCTCTGGTTGGCTCCAGAACATGCTCTTCTAAGAAACTATCCTGGAAACATTCTATGAGCTCCTCATCGAGGCCACCTTTGCCCATGTGACTTTTCCAGTCTATGGGCAGAATCAGCCCAGATTTGCACTAAGTGCAGTAGCGGGTGGGAAAAAGGCCGTTTTACCCACTGGCTGCAATGGTGGGTTTTCACGCTGTATCGTCCCAAACCCACTGTATTTGTTATGCATTCCCAGTATACACGTCGTCTGGATGGTGGGCGGGGTCCGATTCGCCTGCTACGCCGTCACCTCACTGCCTCATTTAAAGTACAGCTGCGCTCAGTGCTTCCAGCTCAGAGCTGTAGCAAAGAAGTCATGGCCCCGAAAGGCAAGAAGACTGCGGCCCTTGAGCGCCTTTTGGACACCAGGGAGGCCCGCTGTGATGTCCTCTACCCCTGCCCTGGCCGCAGGAGGGGCTGCTACATTACCACTCCAGCTTGGCAGGCGATGGCAGTGGTGATCAGTGCCAATGCTGCACAGGAGAGGTTGGCCATCCAATGCATATAGAGGATGAATGACCTCATCTGTGCAGCCAGGTATGGAAACCATTTCACACGCTCAAGCCCATCACACATTCACTGGCATCTCACTCTGCCAGCTCCAGGGGCATCACCACCCATTCTCACACACACACCCTCACATCTCCATCTGGCCTCATCTCCTCTGGAGATTGCTTCGTCAGCCCTCACCCTCTTAAGGCCACTTGCACAGATCAACATGCCCCTACACACAGCTGGGATACCACCCCCCCTTCCCCAGTACAGCCCTCGCCCTGCAGCCTCTTCCGTTGCCAGAGGCCACTTCTCACCCTTCCCTAAGCAAGCCCTAGCTCTGCAGACATTGAAAAGTCACCCACATCTGTCTGGTCTAATAGGTAAGGCCTGCTGTGAGCCCCCCTAAAAGTGATGCGGTGCTGTCTGTGACGCTGATGACTGCGAGAGCTGGCCAGAGCAATGTAGGCAAACAAACCTTGAAGCCCAAGTGAAGTGCAGCCCATCAAGTGCATGCCTTATCTATGCTGTCGTGAAACACATTGTGTGTTTTCCCACCAACATGGGTGGACGATCCAGCTGGGGTGGAGGTGGGGTGCTGAGTCTGGCAGGCTGGCCTTATAATGATATGCTGATATATTACAATGAGGTTCCCGATGTCCGATGGCAGAAAACGTGGCCTGCCATCGACGGGCTGAGCGGACGATCACAAACTGGTTTCATGAATGTCCTGAAACTGATTTTTGGCCTTCTCGCCATATTGTCTGCTCACGCCGCCAAACACAGCCGATGCCAGTGGGCACAGAAAAGCCCGGCCTATACGTGGATTAAAATCTCCCATGATTATCGCTGTGCCTTTCTGACAAGCTCACATTATATCTTCCTTTATGCTCCATCCTACCATGTGGTTACTATTAAGAGGCCTGTACATGAGTCCCAAAATGAGTCTTGCCTTTACCATTTATCATCTCTGCCCAAACCATTTCCACATCCTGCTTTCCTGAACTGAGGATTTTCCTCTCTATTGTGCTCATACAATCATTAACTAACAGAGCCATCCCTCCACCTTTTCCTTGCTTTCCTAAATGTCCTATACCCTTTAATATTCAGGCTCCAATTCATGTCCTCCTGCAGCCATGTTTCTGTAACGGCTATCAAATTGTAGTTATTTATTTCTATGTGTATTGTCAGTTCATCTGTTTTATTTCGAATGCTTCGTGCACTCAGATACAGAGCTTTTAGTTTTATCCTTCAATTATTTTTATAACCTCTAGACTCAACTGTTGATTTACTGTTAGATTCATACTCTCTATCCCTTCCTGTCATGGTCTGTTTTTCATTTCCCGTAATGATACCTTTCTCTTTTGCCTTGTCTCTACTCTTTGGTTTATCACATCTTCCCAAATTCGTGCCCTTGCCCCCACTATTTAGTTTTAAACCCTCTCTACTTCCCTAGTTATGCGGCTCACAAGATCACCGGTCCCAGTATGGTTCAGGTGCAGACTGTCCCAATGGTACAGATCCCACTCTCCCCAGTATTGGTGCCAGTGCCCCAAGAGCCGGAACCCACTTCTCCCACACCAGTCTTTGAGCCATGCATTGATCTCCTTAAACTGACTTGCCCAATGCCAATTTGCACGTAGCTCAGATACTAATCGAGAGATTATGACCTTTGAGTTTCTGCTTCTTAATTTGGCGCCAAGTTCCTCATACTGACTATGCTGAACCTCCTTCCTTGTTCTGCCTATGTCCTTGGTACCTACATGGACCACAATGACTGGGTCCTCCCCCTCCCATTGCAAGTTCCTCTCCAGCCCCGAGCATATGTCCCAAACCTTGGCACTGAGCAGGCAACATAGCCGTCTGGACTCATGCTCTTTGCCACAGAGAACAGTGTTAATTGCTCTGATTACACTGTCCCCCACTGCCACTACCTTTCTCGTAACTCACCCTGCTCAAATGGCTTCCTGTACAATGGTGCCATGGCCAGTTAGCTCATCCACCCTGCAGCCCTCACTCTCATCCAAACAAGCTGAAAAAAACCTCAAACCTGTTGGACAATTGCAAGGGCCGAGGCTCCTGCACTCCTGCCCTCTGGGTCCCCTTACCTGCCTCACTTGCAGTCACACCCTTCAGTCCCTGACCACTGACCAAATCAGAAGACCCAATCCTAAGGGTTGTGACCGCCTCTTGGAATAAAGTGTCCAAGTAACTTTCCCCCTCCCTGATATGCCGCAGTGTCTGCAGCTCATCCTCCAGCTCAATAACTTGGAGCTGAATTTCCTGCAGCCACAAACACTTACTGCAGATGTGTTTGCCCTGGATCACATCGGCATCCAGAAGCTCCCACATCCTGCAATCACAGCACATCACTGCCCTGCCATCTCCAATATGTGCTAATTAATTAATAATTGCTAATTACTTATAATAATAAAACCTACACCTCAATAGGTTTTGGCACTGCCAGTAAACTTTACAATACTGACAAAACAATACAGTACTTACAATACTGATAAATCTAATAATATTAGTTACTGGTCTACCTGTTCCTTCTGCTGCACCAAAATGGAAATCAAATACTGGAGGCTGAAAAAGTGTAGGAGAAAAAAGCACCTCCTCCCTGCCCTTCACCAAACTCCACACTCAGCACACTTCACTTCTTGAAGTAAACCTTACCTAAAGCGACTCTTTCCCCCATGCACCAAATTCTCACTTTGAACCAAATTCCCAAATATACTAACTCGTTTTATGTCTCACTAAGGCGGAGGTCTCCCCTCACTGATCGTGTGACTCTTACCGACCGTGCACTTTTAAAGTTGCTTTCTTATATAGAGCTGTGATGAGTCACTCTCTAGCTTAACTTCCTGCTACAGTAATCTACACCTATTCAGGCACCTATTCAGGCAAGGGCTTTCAGGTGATTGACAGTTAACTGCCACTAAGGCAGTTGCCTTTTTGACTAGGCTATTTAACTTACATAAAGGCTGCTAGTTCTAGGTCAGAATCTGTCTCTTACTCTAAAATTTAACTTGAAAAAAAAATTTACCAGTTTAATTCCCACTTTGAACCAACTTCTCAAATATATTCATTTGGACTGTGTCTCATTCAGGCCGAAGTATCCCCTCACTGACCATGTTAAAGGTGCCAATACAGGAATGAAACCGAAAGGGAAAAAAAAACTGTAAACAGATGCCATCACAAATCACTGGCATCTCATAATCATGCACTAGGCACCCATCAAATCAAAGCCCCAGCATTAAATGTTTTTAACCAACTGGATAACCAGTATTTTCTGAACTCAACACCCTTTGCAAGCCGAGTGTCCAGTGATTCTCATATAATGTTACATAGGAATGCTATGACTTTTTAAAGTAGCTAAAATGCATTGTTTTTTCTTCAGCTGGGTCTGGCAGGGTGCATCTCATTTCTGCTGCTTGCTTTGACAGTGTGTGATAAACATATCAAATTCTTTCACACATTGTAGAGCCAAAACTACGACATCCAATAGTGCAGGGGTCAACAAATATGACAGCTCCCACAAAAGGATCACCGGCGGAGGTTGAGAAAGTAGATTCCACAAATTCTCCATGCTTGCTTTGTGTGTACTGTACAAACTCACTGGAAATAAAAGTACTTTGACCCCTAACCGACATTCTCTACATGAATCGCCCATTATTCTGCAGCATCCTGGAGCAAGCGTTCAGAGTCCTTTAGGTTAATGACTGCATTTCCGGCAATCCAATTCCCAATTCCTGAATTTCTCTGAATGCTCATCCCTTATGTTTCATGTTTATTTTACTTATATCTCAGTCAACAGGCCTGATCAAAATTCCTTGATTTCTTATGAAACGAAACATCACTTACACCTAACATTAAGCAGCTTTGTGGACTATAAAGGGCCTCAATTATGCAAAGGTGGGGGTCCTATGAAGTTGTTAGACTGATGAGAGGCCAAAATGAGGACTTCAATGGAGTTGTATCTTGAAGGGGCGCAAAGAGGATCCAATTTCAACTCGGCAAATGTAGCGTACGAGGTCTGTGTGGCTGAGAAATGCCATTTTAGCTTTCAAATGTCATTCTGATCCTTCAAGTCAGACTCCCACCTGAGCCTGCAGGGATTAGTTACTTGGTTGGTTGGTGGGTGTAGGATTTAGTGCAACAGGATGGAACAATGTCTGGCGTTTATGTGACAGGATCTGGATGTAATCATGGATTGTAGAAGGGAAGAATAGCCTGTGGCAAATGAGGTTCACATGTGTGGGAACTGGAGCAGAAATACTACTCAACTCGTCCCAAGAGGAAACAAAAACCAAAATCTTTTTACCAATACTTCTGGGCCTGTACCGAACCCACTCTTGCTTGCTGCTAGATTTCACTGGAGGCTTTGGAACTCAGTATGACTCGTGCAATCCTGAGTTAAAATGGCCTTAGGGTTCTAACAACTTCACAGGACCCCGACCTTTGCATAGTTGAGGCCCTAGCCTGCCTGTGGCAAGGAGCTCTGACATCTCTCTAAAGCCAGGAATTAAAATGGCAGCAGACAGCAGTGTAGGATGAGCGCAAAGTCCTGATTTTACTTCCCACCAACACCATCCCCCACCCCCATGCTTACGCAATTCTTGTCAAGTAAGACGGATTAAAATTGGAGCTCTCGGTTAGGTTTTATCCATCTTCCTTGCTCAGGTAACAATACGGTTCATCTGAACTTTAACAAAGCTATATAATATGAGCCTTGAATGTCATGCACTTGAATGTGTAATATAACATTCATTGGCTCCCACAAAATCATTCCTAATTGTTCATCTTTTTTGACTGATACACAGTGGATTAAATAAATTAACACCATGCAGTAAAAGCTTCATCAGCACACAACACAGCAGAGTCTCACCTTCCCCCCACCCTTCCCCAGCACCACATACGCACCCACAGGTGAAGATTTTCAAGGTCCCAATTGGTCCCGATTGGGCATGGACAACTGGAAAAAATGGTGGTGATGTCACACATCCAGTGATTCCACCTTAGTTTCCGGAGTCATTAAGGTCTGCAAACTTGCCAGTGCTCCTTCACAGGACAACTAAACGAGTTGATAGCTTGTTAAAAACCCGCCCCTATGAATGTTTTGCATTTCTCTGGGGGAGGCAGGTATTTTGGAGCTATCTGCTTCTGACCAGCTGAAGGCAAGCATGTACCATGTTGGGAGCCAGTAATGGAGGCCAAAAAAGTTTCAAAACGTAAATGTACATGCTTATCATAGGGGACGGGTTTCCCCCTTTGAAACTTAAGTTGCAGCTGCCCATCACAGGTCATGGGAGGAGCCAGCATTAGGAACTTTGCCAGTTCATGGGTCATCACCCTTCTGGCATCGTGTGGGCATCGAAGCAGTGGGTGTTTGGACTCCACCTGAGCACCTGGATGGTTGCAGATGGAAAAGGGTACTACACCCTCAGAAATCAAGGCCACTGGAGATGAGGAGCAGCAGCCTGCATAGGAAGATCAGAGCCCTGGGCATCAGAAGGCCAGAGGAGAGGGCAAAGAGGCATGAAGGAGAAGGAGGCACTACCTTGAGCACAGGATCTACAGGCAGAGGCAAAGCTACCTGGACATGATTGAAAACCATTCCTGGAAGAGACAGTGATGCTCTAGGCCAATGGTCCCAGACGTCTGTGCCTTCATCAGTGCGACCTCTACAGCATCTCACAGGCAGCTGCACACCGATGCATCACCCAGGTGATAAATGCCCTCTTCACCAAGGCTGGACAATACATCAGATTTATAAATGATGGGGCATCACAGGCTCAGAGGCCAGTGGGTTTAATGTCTGGGCCAGTCTGGTGGTGCCCTGCAATACCTTCCTAGGGTTTCAATTATTATGGTGATCTGCTATGCTCTCCATAACATGGCCTTCTAGAGATGTGCGGACCTTGAGGATGCTGAGGCCTACAAGGAGACAGCTCACCTGGGGAGGAGCAGAAGCAGGGGGTAAAAGAGAAGGAGAAACTGGAGGCGGAGGGAGATGACACTGGACAGAGAGGTGCCTCTGTTGCATGATGGGGTGGCCACTCTCTGCCATACTACAGGAAGAGGACCTCCCTACTCATGGGTGCCAGGCTTCTGGTTCCCCTGTGATATCTTGCTTCTGTGTGCCTCTGTGGAAGCCTTGACACAAACTCTCTCCCTCACCTCAGGACAACCAGTGGGCTCAGTGATGGCTGCTGCAGGTGTCTAAGTGAGGCCGCAACGTCATCTGACTTGCCTCCATTTCCGCCGCATTCAGCTTTAAGGGCCTGTTCACACGAAAATCTGAACTTCAGTCAGTTTCCCACCAGAGGCCAGTTTCTGACACAAAAACAAACCCGGCTCCAGTTTCCCACCTTTGCGGTAAAACTCAGTCCTCAGGATTTGGAGCTGGCAGGAATTCATATTCTACAAGACTAATAGCCTCACCATATTTCACAGTCAGCAACTGCAACAAAAATGTGACCTTTTTTTAACAATTGCAATTCTAGAATCACAGAAATTTACATTGCAGATGGAAGCCATTCAGGCCATGGTGTCTGCACTGGCTCTCCAAATGTGCAATTCAATTAGTGCTATGTCATGCTCATGCAGGCCTCAGATAAGGCAACATCATCGGGCACCCAATCCACACAATGAGAGAGGACCTCGCTGGCTTGAGGTGGACATCTTTGCTGCCTGCTATTTAAAATTGCAGTTGGCTAGATTGGGTTGGGAAAATAGTGGGCATTTCCCCTGTCCATTTAACTGTTCTCTCCCCTTGGTTTTTGTCAGGCAGAGATGTTAAAATTGAGCCCATTAGTAGTTTCAAGAATTGTAGAAATGTAGCAATCATCAAGTGCCTTGCGTTCTTTTTCCCCAGTCTATTTTACAGGAACTGGCTAAACATACTTACAGTAACTGCAGAGAGAAGAGTCCTTCGAAAAGGCCTTTAGGGAGCTCTGTGATTTTGTTTCCATACAATACGCTGTGGGAGGAAGAAGTAGAAAACTGTCAGTTAAAATCTATAAAGAAACAATGGTAGATATTCTCAGCTTAATTTCCACAACTTGCATACCTTTTAATTCTCTTTAAAATATTTGTGGTGAGATATATCAGTCTGAATCAGGGAACTATCATACTCTTGATTAAATTAATTTACTGCATATTGAAAAAAATATTCTCAGGGTATGGACTTTACTGCTAGAGGCAAGACGGCATTTAACATCTACCGTAAGTTGCCCTAAAAGTGCTGATGAACCTCCTTGAACTGCTGCAGCCTATATTCTCTGTAGTAGTCTGATGCAACTAAGTACCTTACTAAGCTGGTTTGAGACTGGAAACATGAGTAGACTTTTATGAATCCCTGCTGGTGGGTTTGAAGGCAGGGGGCCCTGTAAGATTCACTGGATTTCCCTCCTGTCGCCTATCTGCCCGCTTCCAACCTGTCTGAAATTTTACAGCGGGTGGGTGAGACCTAGGCCACCCTGCCCGCTCTCACTCCATTGAGGTCCTTAAGTGACCAGTTAATAGTTGCCTTCTGTCCGGCTGCAATTTTGAGGCCAGCAAGAGAAGGTCAAGTATGAGGGGATGCCCAACAGGTTAGTCTGCCCAGGTCTCGGGAGGGAAAGTTTTGAGGGGGCCGGGACCCCGTCAAGTTATGCACCTCAGTGTGTCCCCTCCCCTCTGACCTTTCCAAACTAACTCACCCCCTTCGCCCACCCCAGCACACCCTTCCTGTCCCTGTCGCAAAACCGCCGCATTCATCTGTGTCCTGGGGCTCCCGGCATTTAGATTTGTGGGACTAGATGTAGTCCTAGCCGTGGCTGCCTTTCCTCGCGGCACTCCTGGGACTACAGACCTGTTGGCCAATCAGATCGTCTCTGAGGTGAGACTTCTTCCCGAGTGAGGGGCGTAAGTCCTGCCTCTAGCTACGAGTTAAATGGCTGCAGGGCAGCCAACATGGGCGAAAATCCTGCCCATGAGTCAGATCGGAGAAGAACAGCAGGTCTAAAGTGAACCAATTTTACTGATACCAACTTTTCTTTACTTCCAAAATTTCACGAAACTAAATTCAAATTTTGAAAACCGTCATGGTGAGATTTGTGCTCATGATCCCTGGATTATTCTGGGCTTTAGGATTTTTATTTCAATAACATAACCACTAACTAGTGTAACCAGTAATGTTGTAGTCACAGTTACTGCATTGAATCAAAGAATGGGGTCAAGTTTAAAGCATGATCTCTGTGTAAATGTGAACTAGACTGAAAACCTTAAAACAGACTGTAACTACAAAGTCTCTCTCACACAGCCCAAACTACAGTATTATCTGACAGACTCTCTTAAAACTGAAACTTGCAGCATTATTTGACAGACGTTCTCAATTGTCCACAAATTTGGTATTTGCTGATTCCTCGCAAGTTTGTAATAGTGAGCCATCACTGAACAGTGCTAGTCATGCAGAAAGGGTTCAAAGGAGTGTGGGATAGCAATGGGTAGCATTGAAGCTTGTCGACTTTCTGTAAGTGTTCCAGGTATTGTACTGCAAAGAAACCAGTGTAAAGTTTTGTATTGGATGTGATGCACAGGGAGCCCCTGTTTATAATAATCATTGCATTGTCTGGTTAACGTCCCTAACTGTGGCTTTGTTCTGAAGTTTAAAACAGCTTCTCTGTTATAGTTCTGTATTTTCAGCTTGATTTTCAGATTCAATTTGAAGTATTCGAGCCTTGAAGGCTACATGTGATGGCATTGTGCTTTATTGTCTACATGTAATGATATTATGTTTGATGCTTGAACTTCGTGTGTATAGTGGTTTGGAAAAGGCATTTTATTAGTTACTTTATTTGTAGACAATCCTAAATTGAAATACCATGATCTTCTCACATGAGCAACTAGAAAGAATTTTAAATGGAATGTAGATTTAAACTTTATACATAGCCTCCAGAGCTCAATGCTACCCACCTACACAATTACATAAACAAAAGCTCTGGCCTGTACGGCAGTGTTTTACAACTCTCCTATGCAACCTAAACTGCAATTTCATACAATGCAGCACTATCTCACTCTCTCTCTCCTACATGCTCCAGTCTATTTTAACCATCCCAATTTAGCTGGAGCTTAATCACATTGACACTCAAGCGGAAGTAATATAATCCCAATGACCAAACTCTCTCTATAGGGCAGAACCTGTCAGCACTAATGAAAATAGGAGTGAGCAATCAATTAGACACCTGAAAAAAGTGTCCCATATAAAGGAATGCCTCACTAACCACAACCCAGACAATGGTATTTAGTAGAAGCTAATCATAACCATGCTAAGAAAACTTTCAAAAGGAAACAGGCAAATCAATAAAAAGAATCTTGCCCTTTAATGGGAAGCATCCTAAAATGGTTGCAGTGAAATTGAAGATTAGGCTTGTGATATCTTCATTAGCTTGCAAAGGAGGATATCACTTTGCTAAGATTAGGCAGCAACTTGTCACTTCAGAGATGATGGGCCATTAAACACAGCAAACAATGTTGGCCCTTGTTTTTGATAAACAAACAGTAATTTGCAGAGTTTGTCATCTATGAGTTGGGAATATGGCCACAGATTACAGGCAATGGATACTGAACAAAAATAAATATTAAAGGCAGCACTAGGTCTCCAGGGCTGTTTGTAGTTTGCATTTTGCGTGTGTCAATGACATTAACTTTCACAGAACATCAAAGTGACTTTTGCAGTCCCTATGAGACTTTTGCTGAAGGAAATGTCGGCTTGCAAACCACATCCGCCTCAGTCTTGCCTCATTAATGTAATTTCATCAGTAAAGTCTATAAAAATAATTTTCAATTGCTTGCAATGAAGTCCTAACATAATTTAACAATGTGGTAACTAAACATTTTGTGCTTTTTAAAAATATATCAAAACCATATGTTGTTTGAATAATGCATTTTTGGCTTATTGTTCAGCTTCCAGCATTTAAAACCCACGAGAAATTGAACCAAGGCTCTCCATGGCCTATGGTAGATCTGCATTCTTGATGCTGAAAGTGTTGTAAACCATCTGTAGAACAGTGCTGGTTAGGCAGTAAAGGGTTCAAAGCAGTGTGACATAGCAATGGGTAGCATTAAAACTTGCTGCCTTTCTGGGAATTTTCCAGGTACTGTACTGAAGAGAAAGCAGTACAGCATTGTGTATTGTACGTGATACATAGGGAGCCCCTATCTGTCACAATCATTACTTTGTCTGGTTACAGTCCCCAACTATTGATTTTGGCATGCTCAGCTTCATTTACAACAAAGGGCGGTGGGGAGTTAATTTTTTTAGACTGGTTTTAGTAGCCCTTACAGGTTGAACAGGTTTTAATCAACATGCTGTTCATTTAGCTGAGTGCACTTCTATGATTGTATGTATATGAGGCTTGCTTCTGAGGAACTAGCCACAGCTATAGCCACTTTTGTAAATGAATTCTCAGCTCAAAGGCTTTACCTGTGTGCAAACGAAGAGCAATTATTAAATGTTCAACAAATTAAAAAAACCTTCAACTTCGTTTTTTAAGAAGATCAAAAAATAGCTTGAAAAAATAAGTATTGAAATGAACTTCCTGGCCTGCAGCCATATACGCAAACACCGAGGATTGTCATTCATGCGAGCCAGGTGTGGAATTGTGCCAGCAACGTCCACACAGTAAGTTTTTAATTTCAGCTGGATGCACTCAGGGAGGAGGTCAGGCACTTGCTCATGGGAAGTGGAGGAAGAAAAACTTGGAGGGAAAGTCAAACGGATTGCTTTTCTGCAGGTGCAATTAACCTGTGCAAAGCACATGGACAATGGACCAGGAAACATTACGAAACAGAACCAGGCACACTGCACATGTCAAGTCAGATCAGTCACTGACATCAGGGCAGCCTGCTCGTTCTTGTTTGTTCAATTTGCCTTCAGATGGTATGGCTCTGTCCATTTATTTTCCAGTCCTGTTTTGTTGCTTTCTCAATATATCTCCTCTCTTGCTCTGTCTCCATCTATGTCCCATTCCATTTTACACCCTTCTAAATCCTCTCAATGCATGGGGCTTTCCATTGTCTTGTTCCCTCTTTACAACATGTTTTACCAAGGGGCTTTGGGGCAGACCTCTTCCAGTGCAGCTTAGCAAGACATAAGGGAAACCATCTGTCAATGTTAAAATTGGAGATACCATATACCCATTCCAGCCTGAGATGATTGATTTTCCTTTGCTTAGGAAAGCTCAGGAACTCAGTGACTAGCAGCCCATTTGTACACTTCAACATTCAAATCACCTGAATGTCATTTTTCAGCACTGAAAATACGAATCTGCTGATCCTAATGGGCACAGTCTGCTCGGCCATTTTCAGCACTGAGAGAGCAGAATCAGCAGAAGCAAGTGGAAAGGTTAATGATCCACAATCAGTAAGGGAAGAGGAGAAAGAAAGGGAAAGAGAGAGACAAATAAAAACTACAGTACAAAAATAAAACCCATGCTAACGTGGGCTGCCACCAGTTTCCTTTCATGTTTGTAAAATTCTTCCAAACCTCAGGCACCAGCTTCACTTAGGCAGCATGGCTACAACACTGCTGAAGTTATTTCTGGAAGTTTTGAACCTCTGTTGGAAAATTCCTTTTGGTTTACCCAAACATATCATGCCCCCGTGAAACATGAAAATGTGCAGTGAAATTTGGGCCTGCCTGCTTTCCCACACTTCCGTGAATCCAGGCTTCCACTCTGCCTTTGATTTTTTCAGGTCTATATATGACTGTAATCAAAACTTTGTGTCAAATAAGTTTAGGTAGGGCTAAATGGAGAACTAAAACATGGTATTTAAAATTAAAATACCCATCTTAGTGTAATTGCTTGTTGAACCCTATGCAATTTAGAGTCTGGCTTATATATGTAATTAGCACAAATTTTATGTTATAACACCAAGGTAATTTGGAAATGCACAACTGGTAAATAAATCTTTTTAAAGTTTAACATGTAATGATTAGAATGAGTTACTCTAAAAACAGACAATATGCCCAAAAACTTTCAAGAAACTTACAGGGAGTTAAGTGACCTCAGTCCCTGGAAAGCATCTGGTGCGATTTCAGAGATGTGGTTGTTGCTCAGGTCTCTGAAAAGAAGAACAGTGCCTTAAAAGTTTAATCAAATACTGACTGTCATCTCAATAAGGTGCTGTAGGCCTACTGGCCTGTTCGTTATATTCAAATGCTCACAAGTGGCTCTCAAGCATTCAACACAGCTTTCCACTTTGGCACTTCCAATACCTTGCATCTGTTTCTCATTGTTTGACTTCTTTCTCCCTTGAATGCCAATCAACCACCGCACTAAAACCTGCACAGGTGACTGAGATTCATGGTCAGTGTATTACATTATTAATCAAGCTTTTTCTTGAAGTAAACTTTTAAATGCTATTTCTGTGTTTTTTGGAATATTGACTCTATATAAACTTCAAATTTGGAGTGGTTTTTCTTATTTTTCCTCACCCAACCTCACCCGTTAAAAGTGCAAAATGAAAACTCTGGAGTTCCTCGCGCACAAATTTTCCACCAGCATTTTAAATGACCAGAAAATCATGCATTATGTGTTTCAGACATCCATTTTCAGCAGGTGAGGCATGTAGATTACTCAATTTCTGAACTACAAATTCCGGTATTTATAATTAAGGACAGGTTGTTCCATTTGTATGGCTGTGGTTCTATTCTGAGCATGGCAAAACCTCAACGTGTTATTACTCAAAGGCAGACATACTATTAGTCAATCTCACGCTCATTTCAAAAGCCTCTTTTTTTTTAGTCACTGCTGGCTTGTGACTGTTACTATGCTCTGTTGAGGTCTGTAAAGCAATATGCCAGTATTCCCCTAATAAAATACTGCCGCCACTTCCTTTGGAAACCTTGTGAAACTTGCCTCGAACAAAAGGAATTCCATTGGCTTAAGTTTTACTGGCCCCTGGGTGGCGGCAATGGGGAAGGAGCGGATGGTCAAATATTGAGGGGAACCATGAAAGGACAGCTCCCCAATGCAGTCCCGCCGCTGGGGTATTTTCCCGGCGGTGGGACTAGAGGCGGGCTGACTGCCTAATTAAAGGCCATTGCACGCGATGCCAGCAGAGTGGCTTCCTGCCAAGTGGGGAGGCTGCCAGCTTAATAGAGAAGGCCTCCCTGTGGCAGCCTGGGGTGAAGTGGGGGGGAGGGGGGCACCGGAGCCGAAAACTCCATTGGTCAAAGAGGGGCCACAAGCAAGGAGGGCATCCCCCACAGCCCCAGCAACCAGCCCGGAGGGATTTCCTCTCCAATCTTTGGACATCTGAGTTTTTTTTGGGGGCTTACCTTGCTGATCTCCCGAGGTGTCCTGCCTGCCTCAGTAGTGCCCGCCACTCCTGGAGGCGCTTCAGAGCTGTTAACCCTCTGATCAGGAGCTTGCCCGTCGTCCTTAACTGGATGGCAGGCCCACAGTCGACCAGTTAGGAGGTTACCTGTGTTAAAATTTCTGAGAAGGTCCTGCTACTCATAAGTGTAGGCTCAGGACCCACTTTTCACCCTGATATCAGAGCCCTGACACTCATAGTAAAATTCAGGCTGCTGTTCAAAAATGGGTGAAAAGTAAAATGTTTCATTAAAAAAAAACATCAAAAATTACTGTTTTTAATGGTAGTTCACATGAATGAATTTGGGATATTTTTGAATAAGATTCTGAGCTGGAAACTACCAGTCAGGGCTCACTTGTTGCACTATAATAGGATTCAGTGCTACTGGGCGAGTAAGGGTTATTTTCTTGTTCCTGACTTTTGATGCTTGCTTGTTTATTTGTGATCTTGAGTGAGCATAGGTTCCGGCTTCACATTGACATGTTTCATGATATTGTACTGAAACACACTGGCACCCATGTTTATGGGGAGGCTGGTGGGGACCTTAAAGTGGCAGGGGTTGCGGGGTCGGTAGTGGGAGCTGTTCGAGCAGTGGAAATCCCAGAAATGTACAGGTAAGGGAGATCATGGATGGGAGTTTACAGGGATCGTTATGGATGGCAGGTTGAGGTCATTGTGGATGGAAGGCTGGAGGAGATTGTTGATGGCAGGCATGGGGTGGTGGGGTGGGGTGCAGGGACTAGATTTCGCAGGGCTGGGTGGAGGTATTTCATGGGGGTGATCGGGGGGAAAGTATGCTTGGTCCTCCTAGTCCAAAGGCGCTATGCGCTCCCTGTACAGACGGGGTGGATTCCCTCAGCCGGGAGTGCGCTCTTTCGCATGTGCGCGCGAAAGAGTGCACTGATCTCCCAGAGACTAAGTGCAGCCTCAGGGAGATTGGCTCAGAATTAAAGTTTTGAAGGTAAATGTTGAAAAAAATTCCCTGACGTGTCCCCTCATGTGACACTGTCACATGAGTTTGGACAGGTCCATCACTTTAACGCAAACATTTATTAAATTTTTAAAACCCCTCAGGAAACCTCATCCCGCCCGTGGATGAGGTTTTGTGCTTTTTCTGAAGCCCGCTAGGGCTCCCGGCCTGCCCGCCAACCTTAAGGTTGGACGGGCAGGTCCATTAATTAGGTTAATGACTTTTTAAATGGCCTCAATAGGCCGTTGACAGGTCGGCAGGCACACAGCTGATTCGACTGCGCCCCCGTCGACCTGAAAATGGAAATGACGCGGGGTGACTCCCGACATCATCCTGTGTCATTTTACGCATCGAGGAGCAGGCCACACCCCCCCGCTCACTGACCTAAAGATCCTGCCCCAAGTGCTGAAAAAGTTATATGCAAAAGGTAACATTTGAGGCGTGAGCTTCATTATCATATTTAAATGGCTGACCCACCTTGAGAGCAAGTATTGCCTGCCATCCAAAGCCCGATTTCATTAAAACCAGAAGCTGGAGGTGCGTTGGGGTCATCGGCGGGATTTTCCGTGCCCACCCGCCGCCGTGATCTTCCGGTCCCGCCGCAAGTCACTGGACGCCTGGCTGGGGCTCCACCTCACCCGCAGCGGGGCCAGAAAATCCCGGACAATGTTTCCAGTTTTTGAAATTTTAAGCCAATGCCCATCCTGTGCAGGCACCACTGGAGCAAGTGACCAAAGGGCTGCTGGCATCTATGGAACTATACCAGCACATAGGCAGGGAGGACAGCGGAGATATAAGATGGTGAGGTCGTTGGGAAAGTATTGAAGGGTTTCAATTTCATCAAGTTTCATGAAGGAAGCAAACAAAAAGCTTTAAAAATTGAAAAACACGTTCACAGATTTGAATTGTAAATCAAATTGGACCAGTCAGCCATTACCATCCACTGATTGTTAAACACTCAAGCTTTCCTTATGGAACAAATACTGAATAATCTTCTAAAGATTTGGAATACTTTTTCTTCTACTCACATTCTTCGCAACCTCTTGTAGGGTGAGAAGGCTGCAGGGGGGATGGTTTTGATTGAGTTTTGCTCCAGACGTCTGGGGAGAAAACATAATTTGCTATTGAAAGTACATTCCTAAAGTAAAGCACACAGCAGTGGTGGTCCACACTCAGCCTCTTGTCAACATTCATGTTTACTCAGACCACATTATTTGGACTCCTGTTAATGTTACTGTGAATAGCCAAACACCAAAGACCTTCCCTCTTTGTCCAGAAGAAATTCATCTGTTAGAGCTGCACAGATTAAATACCATGTTGTATAGGAAATATAATTTATTTTCCTGTAAAACAAAACTCGATTGACGTAGTGTTTGACCAGTTGCTTCTTGCCTGATGAGAGAGGCCATTTTTTTGTCACATTGACATAACTATGGCCTGAATTTTACCTTTGGCAGGTGCGCCCGATCAGCGGACTCGGGAGCTGATCAATTAACGGCCAGCCAGCGCGAAACGTGCGCTGAAATGCTCAGTGCTGCCGGGGTGAGGGTGGGCAGAGGGCGGGCGACGACATTTCCACGGGCGCGGGTGGGCGCTGTGAGAAAGCTACCTGAAGGCAGACAGCTGCCTCAGGGAGCTGGAGGACAGAAAAAGCTAAAATAAAGGTTTTAAAAGCTGAAAAAAGTGTTCATGCATCATAATCAATCACCCGAAAATATAGCTGATAAAAATGCTGTCCACAGAAATTTATATTTATTTTATTTCATCACGGAAATTTCATCCCACTCTTGGATGAGGTCTGATGAAAAATGTAAAGGCCACATGGCCGATTGCCCTGTCTGCCAATTGTAAGATTGGCCGGGCAATGAAAAATCGGAGTCAATTGCGCCATTAATGGGTTTAATTGCCCCCTTAATTGTCAGTGGGTGCGCTTCCGACTTTAGCGCATGCCTTCTGAGTGAAATATCACGCAAGTGTGTGATAACGTTGAGACGCTCGCCTGACGTCTTCTTGCGCAATTTTACACCCAATCGGGTCGGGTGCGCGCCTGCCTGCAGGATGTACAATTCTGCCCTAAGAGATATATGTTAATGGCTTGTAAGCAAACAACTTATTAAAATTTATGTCATGATATTGTTGCTGCTGCAGGGGCTACTATTTTAGCATTGTCAAGTTAGCAGTGGACATATTGTACCCAAGGTGATTTTTACATTAAACATCCTTCTGCACGGTCTCAAGAGTGGAATAACATAGAATTATGGTCTTATAAGGATTCCACTTGAGACTGTCCTAAGCAGTATAATGATGTTTCATGTTAAATGAGCTGTAGGCAGGTTCTGTTGCCTGTTATTTTATTAGGCTAGCTTCACTGTGCCGTCTGCAATAATACTGCAAATCGTTTCTGTGTGGGCTGGATTATATGTGGAGAGTGGGCCCCTGGCACCCCAACATAAATGTCAGGGGTGAACCAACCTTGACTGGATTGCCCTGCTTTAATTTTTGAGATGATCGGCCTTTAATTATTATGAAGTGAGACTTCCATCACTTTCCAAGAGGAAGTTCCAGGCCATGTGAGTATGAGATGGGGGTCACAGAGTGAGGTGATGGCAGGGGGCAGAGAGGTCAGAGGCAAGGGCAGGGGGGTGGCTTTCAGCAGCTCCCGGCTATCCAATGCTGGGTCCCTTGGTCAGCCTAGAGCGCCTGTTAGTGAGGGACCTCCTCCAGTTAGGCTGCTGGCAATGCGGACAGGGTTTGTTGGGCGACTTTGGGAGCCATGGGAGACCTATGAACTCCTATTTAATCCCCAAACCACCACTAAATTGTGCTGGGCTTAGGGATAATAGGTGTCAGCTGACTCATTAATCAGCCTAACTAACATCCTGCTGCCAGCGGCCATGAATCCCATGTTAGCCCCTTTCACCCTCCTACTTAACTGGGGGAGGATTTGCCGCTGCAAGGCCTCTCCCGTGATTAAGTAGGCAATGCCGTTATGGTTCCCAACACAATGGGAAGCATCAAATCCAGTCCATAGTTTCCCACGGCACATCTCACATTTATCTATCTGCAAACAATATAAATACACACATTCTCAGATACAAGCACATAGATAGGAATTGGCACATCATTAAATAAGCCTCATGGGAAGAAATTCTTCCCCTTTCATCGTGATATAACCCTTTACATTCTAAGAATCAAGTAGTTTATTTTGGACTTACCAACTGGGTAACAGAAACAATCTGGTCATAATTAACAGCTGGGATATGCCCTACTCACCCTAAGCATTCTTTGCTGGAATGGTGATGATGCCCTCACTCATGTTGTAAGGGATGGGGTTATTTTACCACACCTCATTCCCCCATCATCCCTGTGCTCGCTGACCTACATTGGTTCCTGGTCCGGCAACACTTCAAGTTAAAAGTTCTCATCCTTATTTAGAAATACCTCCATGGCCTTGTCTCTCCCTATCTCTGTAACCTCCCTCCAGCCCTAAAGTCATGAGATCTCTGTGCTCCCTCACTGGTCTCTTGCCCATTCTCGAAATTAACCGCTTCATCACTGGTGACAATGCCTTCAACTGCTCAGGCCCCCAATCGCTGGAATTCCCTCCAACTCTCTACCTCTCCTTGCTCCTTTAAGATGTTCCTCAAATCCTATCTCTTTGATCACCTGTCAATATCCCCATATCTGTCTCAGTGTCAAATTTGGTTTGAAAATGCTCCTGTCAAACAACTTGGGACATTCAACCACATTAACGGTGCTATATAACTGCACATTTCTGTTCTTTCCATTTTTAAGTTACTTTTACACCATGTTGGTTCTACCAGCCTGCAGAGGCATTGCATCTCATGAAGCCAGATGTAAAACTGCTGGGTTAAAGACAGAAAATGCCTTCTAACACTCAGCTGTTCAGGCACTACCTGTTGTTACAATTATGAAGATTATAAGTTTGTTATTTTTGGCATTGTGTTGTTCATTTAAGGTAAAATAAATGGGGTCTTGTGACCCATTCTGAAGCCTGCCTGACAGCAAGCCTGGGTGGTTTGATTGTTAGAGATTAAAAGGGGCCCAGATTGTTTTACTAGGAACAAGGTGAAAGGTGTTTATACCTGGAGAAAATGGCAGCAGCCTGTGTGTGAACAGTGGATAGATTGTGCCTCCCTCAAGTCCCCAAAAGGTGTTGAGAATGTCAAGTTGTAAACAGTTGTGCTTTAAAACTGTCCATCTACTTCCAAGTGTCATGCTCCAGTATATTATGAACTTTCAGGCAATGCTTCTAATATTTTCAACAGTTTATTAAAATAGCCCCTGTAAATCATGTGACCCGTGGCATTTTGGGCTCAGGACAGTCCTGAGTCTCAAGCAAATACCAAAGTAAATATGGCATTCATAGCCAGCCCATAAATTCATACATCTCTTTGTTTAAGGATGGACTGTCAACAACTGAACCAAAGCATTCCAGCCAATTCATCTTTCTGTTTCACATGGACAAAAGAAACATCAGTCCAGATCTTCCGAGGAGCGTCAAACACCATCGGATTGCCACTCCACTTCTACTTTTCTGTGCCATGCCAGAGCTCTGCATTTCTGGCTGGGTTTTCCATTCCTGGCTTCTATAGAAATGCGGAGCGTACCTAAATTGGAACTGCTCCTTTGTAGCACTAGACCATCAGGGGAAGGCAAGCCACACCCCCTTTTGCAGCATCAACTCCGTATTCTGGTAAGTAAACAGTTTAAATGTCCCAAAGCTGCTTTGAAAAGGTGGATGGTGTAGCAGGTGGGTAGGCTGGTAGGTGGGTAGGATGGTAGGAAGGTAGGGCAGCAGGTGGGTGTGGTGGTAGGTGCTAGGGTGGTACGTGGGTAGTGTGGCAGGTAGATAGGGTGGCAGGGTGGCAACTGAGTGGGGTGGTAGGTGGGGAAGGTGGCAGGTGGGTGAGGTGGTTGGATGGCAAGTGGGTAGAGTAATAAGTGGGTAGGGGCAGGGTGGCAGCTGAGTGAGGTGATGGGATGGCAGATGAGTAGGGTTGTACGTCGGTAGGTTGGAAGATGAGTAGGGTGGTAGGTGGGTAGTGTGGCAGGGTGGCAAGTGGGTACCGTGACAGATGGGTGAGGTGGGTAGGTGGGTCAGGGGTAGGTGTGTCAGGTCGGGAGGGTTTGTCAGGTCAGGGATTCGGCCAAATCAATTTTGTTGTTGTGTAATCAGTGAGCTGCCTCTGGCCACTCGATTTCTGTTCACGGAACTCTGGCAATATGCTGATGAAGCCCAAGGCCAAATTTTGGATGAATCTTGGGCCTCCACCACACTTGCTGCACACTCTGTTTATTTCAGGCCTGAAAACAGTCCAAAACACACTTCCACCTACAGAGGACTCTGCCTGAGAGTGGAACTGAAATACATTCTAAGTACTTCCACAGAGAGGGGGATGTGCTCATTGAATCAATTTTTTAAATGTGTGCACCATATACACACACCAGCAAATTTCTACAATGGTACAAAACTTCTGACACAACTGCCAGGCTCCCATTCGCAGCTGGTCTCACTTAAAACTGCTTTAACTGGTACCAGGATGTGATCGGAATTTACATGAGGCTTTAACAACCTGAAGACAGCTTCAGCTGTAAACATAGCTCAGTACAATTTCAGACCTTGAAAACTGAATGAGGGTCAAGCAGAGAGTTTGAATTCCACTGATGAATGCAAATTAAAAAGATCAGTCTGTACCACAGACCTTTCAAACTTTGTAAAGTTTGCTTTTACTTGCCAATGCAAAAGTACTATGTTCCGGCAGCATATAGTTTTTTGTGAATTAGTTATTGACTTAATTTCTATGACTGTATGTAGAACATCTGGGAAATGTCAGTCCCAAGTGGTATTAGTTTCCTGCAACCCACTGAATTGCTGTAAACAGGTTCATTCATTTGCCACAGAATTGATTTCATTGCCGGACTGATCTAGGAAGAAATATTCACAGTGAAATATGCAGATTTTGCTCTGCTGCCAAATATATTTTCCAGGTTTGTCTCTAATGGCAGCATACTTTATTGGACATTATTTCAACAATCAATCGTTTAAGGTGCTTTGAGTCTGTTCCAAGCACATTTTGCTGCACAGAGGATGGATGACAGTAAGATATGGATTATGGAACAGAAACCATTAGCTGGCACGGGCAGGATAACTCATCAGACTATCTCTCTCTGGGGCTGTGAGGTGTGTGCAGCTAATCCTGTGGCTAACCCTTGGGCTTTCCACTTTGAGTACCTTACTTCAGCTCTGAGTGTATATGGGACCAAGGATTGTGCAGTGAATCAAAAGTTGAACTTCCACTTGTTGGCTATGGCTCAGTCGGTAGCACTCTTACCTCTGATTCAGAAAGTTATAGGTTCAAGGCACATTGCAGAACTTGAATGCAACAATTTAGTTTGATGCTTCAGTGAAGGGGTGGTGCACTGTTGGAGGTTGAATGGGAGGTTAAATAGAGCAATGTGGGGATGGTGGCCATCCCTGATCTTCTGGTCAATATTTATCTCTCAATTTACATCACAAAAACAGATTAACTGGTCATTATCCATGGTTGCTTGTGGGAGCTTGCTGTGTGCAAATTGGCTGCTGTGTTTCCTACATTACAAAAGTGACCACACTTCAGAAGTACTTAATTGGCTGTAAAGTGTTTTGGGAGATCCAGGGGTCATGTAAAATGCTGTATAAATCTAAGTCTTTCTTTTGTTTCAGTTTTCTAATCCTAACTTGTATTGAGTTCAATTAAACTGTGCTACAGGCATTTTATTTTTCTTAAAAGATTACAATCCCATATCACGAAAGAGGCAATATTGTGCAATATTGAAGTATATTGCTTTTAATGTTGATTTTTCAAAAAAATACTGATACCAACATTAAATATGCCTGAAGAAGTTGGGATTCATGATACAAATTATCAGTGAGGGAAATAATTTCCATAAATCATTAAGATAAAACTGTTATTGTAAAGCTGACAGAGATAGGCAACAGGAGAGAAGGGGTTATGGAGCATCTATTCGATTTATTATGTTGCTGTCTATCGCCTTATGTTATAATCATACAAACATTTAATCCTCTCCTGTTTTCCTTTCAAGCACTTTACAGGTTGCTTCCTATTTTGTGTACATACCAACTAGGAGCACGAGTAGGCCACTCAGCTCTTCAAGCCTGCTCCGCCATTCAATAAGATCATGGTTGATCTGATTGTAACCTCCTGCCACCCCTGATAACCTTTCACCCCCTTGTTAATCAAGGATCTATCGAGCTCTGCCTTAAAAATATTCAAAGACTCTGCTTCCACTGCCTTTTGAGGAAGAGAGTTCCAAAGACTCATGACCCTCTGAGAGAAAATATTTCTCCTCATCTCTGTCTTAAATGAGCAACCCCTTATTTTTAAACCATGTTCCCTAGCTCTAGATTCTCCCACAAGAGGAAACATCCTCTTCACATCCACCCTGTCAAGATCCCTCAGGATCTTAAAGGTTTCGACCAAGTCACCAAGCCATTTTTGATCAAGTGTACGTGTGCATATATGGGTGTGGATGCAAGTTTGAGGGTGGGTATGCATGTGTATGGGTTGGGGTGTGTGCGTGTGTTGGGGGATATGGTATGGCTATGTTTCCATGTGTGTGTGTTTCATCTGTAGTTTTTTTTACATTTTTGATGAAGGGTCCTATCTGCAACCTCAACTTATTAATTCTCTGCATAGACGATTACTGACTTCTTGACTGTTCTCAGCATTTCCTATTTTTATTAAAGCCTCCACATGTGACTGGTCCAATCCAACACTCTCATAACAGCGGCTCACTTGGCAAAAATTGACCACCCAAAGTATGACTGACAAAAAGGGAGAAGATTAATAAACGGCATCACAGATTTAAGGAAATGGGCAAAGGAACTTGGGGAGGCTAAGGATAATTATTTTAATGCAGCAAGTTGTTATGATCCAGAATGCACTGGATGGAAGGGTGATGCAGCAGATTCAATAACATTTTCCAAAAGGAAACTCGATATATACTTGAAAACAAAATATTTGCAGGGCTATGGGGAAAGGCCAGGCGTGTAGGATTAACTGGATAAGTCTTTCAAAGAACCAGCACAGGCTTGATGGGCTGAATGCCTCCTTCTATCCTAATATTCTACAAGAATGAGGGTTACAGAAGAGGATAAATGGAGCAACACAGGAACAGTGCAAGAGGAGGCAGGGGAGAATTGCAATGGTTGCGCAGATGGCAATGTTGGTTTAGACCAGGAATGCTTCAATACTTGAGACCGGGAAAGATGATTGGTGCAGAATCCATGCTTACTTACTTTTTGAGGAACACGCACCTTAAACTAGGCCTCAGGACAAGGGGCTCTCATTCAGGAAAGTCCTGGAATTTTGGTATGAGAATAAAAAGTTATTTGTGGTCAGGATGAAATGTGATTTTCTATATCAATTTAAAGCTTTAATAAGTAAATAAATATGTGCAGAGAAAAATGTCATTGTGCGATGAGGATATTTTACTCTGAAGGAATCAAAGGGAACCACTACACACTTCTGCTGTGATGTTGGCACATCAGCTAGGCACATGTGCTTCCTGGACAAAAAGCTTCAGTCAATTGGAATGAAGAAAACTCACACCAGAATAGGATTTGGCTTTGAAACTTGTATTCATGATGAATTTTCAATCAAGCTCAGGGCCCACCAAAAATAAACGCTCCTTACTAGATCAGCATTGGATTTACAGCAAAGGGGAGTTTGTGGTTGATAGTCCAGTAAATAAAACACTCAGAGTGAGGTTCACTGTTCAATCCAAAAGCAGAAAAATGCAGGAAGTTTATTTTCTGTAAACTCTTACTAAACAGATTTTTCCATCATTTTGGCACATCTTATAAATCATGCCATGTCTAAGCTTATACCTTACCATGTTTTTAATCTTCTTAGAATCCCCATAAGAGAGATTAAGTGCAATGTCAGCTTTAGAACCATGTATGACCAACATCTGTACACTTCATGCCGCAAACTAACAACTTGTTCACATTTTGCCAGCTGTTCTGCACAATAAATTGTAGAAGCATGTGTGAGCAAACTGAAGGCAGGTTGTTAAGTGGCAGTGGGGATTTATTACAGCTTCTGTGCTGCAAGTATGTCTACAGATTCCTGAAATGCAGCTGTAATCTCCTTCTGTAGAAACAACCACCGTAATTGTGATAAGGTTAGAAGGACATAAAAGGAAACCAACACTTGATACTGGGAACTTCCAGGCCTAGAGCTGTAAGTGCACCGACATTGGGGAAAATCCATGTCTTCACCACATGAGTAATAATCTGAAGGTGGGGACTGCACATATGCTGCAGAAAGCACCTGATTTTCACTCCCTTGGTTTCAATGAAAGGAGAATCAGGTGGGCTCTAAAATTTGTGGGTGATTTAGTGCATCAGATTGCCACCCAGGTGGTAAAGATAAAAATGTACCTCTTACCCAGATGAAGAGCAATTATAATTACTACACAAGGATGAGAAGTAAAGTATAGACATATAGTGCTGGATTTTAATGAGAGGCCAGGAAATTCTCAGCTTGGCTCGCCTGCCTTTGGATGAAGTGCCAGGAAAGATGGGATTTTAATTCCACGGGGGTGGTTCCTGGCTGCAGCTGGGCCCGCCGACCCGGGAAAAAGTTCGGAGGCAGCCACAGGGGCTGCTGGGTGCTGAGAAAGGCTGTTTAAAAGATCCAGCTTGGTGCTATGGGATTTCATGCCAGTTATAATAAAATCAGAAATGCTCTCCACACCCTCACTCCTGACACATTCCCCTTGCCTCATCTATGTCACCCAATGCCCCCCACCCACCCCCATGGCCCACCATGTCAAGGTATGCCCCCCACCCACCCCCTTATGTCTCCTTATGACCCCTATGACAAGCTATTCCATTTCCATACCCGTTCATCTACTGTATACTGCTTGGACCAATGAACCCTATTGTGACAATAAGATGTGTAAAAGAAAGGTTCAAAAAAACATTCACTGATAACTTTCCACTTTCTTTTACAAAAAACTCCTTTTTGCTACAGGCCAATAAAAATGTCAATCATCCAGGCCTGTTAAAGTATCAATAGCAAAAACTAAAAGCACTTGAAAACTCTTTATCTTGTGTAAATAAACATTGTGCAATTGACAGAAGAGATCAGAGAGCCATGCAGTCAATGAAGCAACATTCTCCCTGGGGCTCAGGTATTTCATACTCTAATGGATGTCTGGGCTCTCAGCCAAGCCTCATTATGCATACTTGGCTGAGGGCCCAGGTATCCATTAGAGTGCTGAAACAGCTGTTCCCACCCCCCCCACCCCCACCCCCGGAAAACATTGCTTCCTTGACAGCTTTGGCTCTCTGATCCCCTCTGTGGATTGCACAATGTTTCTGTGCACAAAATAAAGAAGAGTCAAGTAGCTACTGCTACTTTAAAGGGTCTGAATGATTGACATTTCTATAGCCCTTCAGTACAAAGGAGTTTTTTTTTAAGGAAATGAAAAGTTATCAATGAATGACTGTTTCTTTTAAAGCTTTTTTTTACACATCCTAATGTCACTATGGGGTTCATTGACTCTATACACTGTAGAGTGGGTGAATAGGCATGGAAGTGCCATAGCTTGGCACAGGGGGCATGAGGGGCCATATCGGGTGGGTGGGGGTATACCTTACCATGGGGGGATGAGGGCCCATAGGGAATGGGTAGGGGCATACCTTGCATGTAGGGCATGAGAGGCCATAGGCGGTGGGTAGGGCGGCACACCTTGACCTTTGAACTTAACTTTCAAAAGGTTCCCTCATATGGTTCATGACATCTCTGCAGTGCCACGAACCACAAGCCCTTTAAAAGCTGGCCTGACTCCAAGAAACTTGCAGAGGACTAGGCATGCCTATCCTCGCAATGAAGCCAGCCAGGTTGGGAGTGCAGGGTGCAGGCTCACGAGCCGAACCAGCCCGCATCCTTAAAAGACACTCCTGAAAATCAGAAATCCTGAGAATGGGGTCAGGAATCCCAGAATCTGGTCCCGGCCACCATTTTCACTCCTCCACAGAGCCTCCCGTTTCCATGAAAATCCAGCCTATATAAGCAATAACAGTTAGGTCAAATTAATCATCCAGAACTGCAAATAACATTTCACCCTCAAAGTGATGGCCATAATTTTACGTCATACCAACACCCCCATACCAGCACCATACTCATTACCAAAATCAAAGTTAACTGTTTGGCATGGCACCGGAACTTAACGATATCAGCACTAGGCTGCTCAAGAAATAACTTTTACCATTCTAATGTTGGTAAGGGCATCACTGGGCATACATAACATCATTAGTGCTCTACTCTCTCTGCTATATGGCACTAAACTAGCCAAGTGACATACTGAAAGATATCTGAAAGTGAGGCTTAACAGTGACCACATCCAGTCATTGTAAAGCAGTTCAGAATGAAGAGCTATATTGCTGAATGAGTAAAGTATAGGGAAGATTTCATACATTTATATTCCCAACATTGAGCATTTTGTATTATGTTCACATATTAGGAATTCAGATGCAAAGATCAGCAGGTTTTTATGGATAGAAAGCTCTGTGAGGCAGTTGACCTCCTCACCCAAACTTCTAATAAGCACTGGGAGCATCTGGGAGTGGGAATTTGTAAAGTGTACCCACATGAGGCTGAGGACGTCATGCTGAAACTGTACAGTACTCTGGGCAACCTGCCCTTTGGATACTACTTCAATTCTGTCATCAAGCCACAAGGAAAATATCCAGCCCTAGAAGAAGTGCAAAAGACAATAAAGCAAGTTCCAGAGACTTGAGTTACGCGGAAAGATTAGTAAAATGTGGTCTCTTCAGTCTTGAAATTGAGCAAATCAGAGGGGAGAAGGGGCCTTATGATGGTATAAGATACCAAGTGGAATAGGAAAGTTAATCCTGAGCACCATTTCAAGTTAAACAAGTTAAGCTATTACTGTAATAAAGGAGAAAAGATAGAACTGATAAAAGATAAGTTCAAGACTGATGTCAAGAAAGCACTTCTTCACACAGAGTGATTAAAAGCTGGAGTAATCTTCTGGGTTGGGTAGTGGAAATAAAAACTCTAGAGTCATACAAAAGATATTATTATGCGGGGGTGGGAGCGGTTATTGCGGGTTGATGAGTTACATTGGCTGAAAGGCCTCCCTCTGTTTAATACCTATCATTGTGAATCTCTCAAACATTACTAATATGGATTCCAAACCCTGTCATGGGAAGCCATTTGAAACTTGAATATTACAGATGTGTGTGTAAATCCTCTCTATTGGAGTCAGGCTGGAAAACCCTCTGTGCACCAGAATAAATAATTTCCATGTTAACATCCATCTTTTTAATGGCCTATTTAACATTAGAATCACATTCATGGGTAGATGAATAGCAACTATACATCGCTGTCCCTGATTAAGCTTTAAAACAGGATTATATAGGGTTAAAGAGACACCAAGGCAGGAAAAATTGAGAGACGGGAAGGATTCAGGGATCTTCTTTACTTCTCAACGTGTTTGCATGGATCTATGGACATGACCCAACTGTTTTCTTAATAGTAACAAGTTCAGCTAGCTGAACATCTGAGAAGAATTTCACCAATCTCCAGGCATCCTTTACACATTATTTACCACTACCAGGGGAAGGACTTTGCTCAGGTTAAGTGAAAGGAAATCTAATAACGCCTTTTATTTTTCTGTAAAATTGTTTGTTCTAGGCTCTACTCTATCAAAGATGTACATCAGTAACAAACTCCTGCATCACATTTTCCTAATCATCTTATTTTTTGTTTTGAATGCCTCAAGAAAAATTCTCAGAGGCTCAACTAGTTTTGGCGACTGGACACATTTACAAGCCTTTCTTTCTGTCTCCATATATTTATTAAGCTAAATTACTTGACCTCTTCAAACTGTTCATCCTCATGTTTTCTCAGCTCACAAACATAAATCACCAGGGTAGCTTAATTTGGTTGTGAATGTTAAGAATTGGAATAGTGCACGTAGTAAATCAGAGTGACGTGAGATCATATCGTTAGATCGAATGTTGCAACGTGCACAAAACAGAGAACACGACATACCTGATAGATAATTAGATGACATCAGTTCAAACTACAAAATCTAGAGCTTGTCAGAATACCTCTCTCTGGACCTGTACTAATATTATCCATGCCAGACTTCAGACATATGCCAGTTCCAAATATAAACAGAGAATTTCTGGCAATATCAGCAACAAAGAAAGATTTCCCTCCGCTGCTGAGGCAGGAATGTCGTTGAAATCTTATGGTCCACCGGGGGCAGGAGGGTAGGCCAGGGCAGGTGTGGGGGGGCA
The DNA here is from genome assembly GCF_964194155.1 of Cetorhinus maximus. Taxonomy (NCBI): domain Eukaryota; kingdom Metazoa; phylum Chordata; class Chondrichthyes; order Lamniformes; family Cetorhinidae; genus Cetorhinus; species Cetorhinus maximus. The sequence goes on along the minus strand of NC_135879.1, from coordinate 111,856,307 downwards.
TAAAAATGGGTGCCATGCCAATGATGTCATTCCCGCTGTATACCCGCCTCCTGCCCATCGATGCTGCAATTGTACCAGCAGCAGGGGAGGCAGCCCACTAGCTCATGGGCCAACCCTCTTGCCACCACTGGGGCTTTAACCATGGCAGGGGATACTGGTGCTAAGTGTCCAGGCTGCTCTGGTGAGACCTAGCAGACTGTTATCCAGGGGGGTGCCTCCTTCTTGTGCTCCCTGTGACTATCAGAAGATCCCACCAAGGGATCCCCCTGCTGTGCTTCCACCCCGCCCCCACCACTTGGATTGTTCACTCCAGGCTCCCACCTCCTTCGCTGGGGCCTGCCACCTGGCCCCAGTGCAACCCTGGACTTATCCTTGCCCGGGTTTCATTCACATCTCCCCTTCTTCAGGGAACTCACTGTAATCCGAGCAATGATCACTGCTCCCACTGATGCTGCTGGTATAAGAACCACAGAACCATAGAAAGAACCACTGAAATGTTACGGTACAGAAAGAGGCCATTCAGCCCATCGTGTCTGCACTGGCCAAAAAGAGAAAAAAGAAACTAGCTGCTCATTTTAATCCCAATTTCCAGCACCTGGTCCATAGCCTTGCAGGTGAAAGTGCTTCAGATGCAGATCCAGATACCTTTTAAGTGTATTGAGTGCTTCAGCCTCAAGCACCAATTTAGGCAGTGAATTCCAGACGCCCACCATGAGTTTTTCGTCATGTCCCCTCTAATCCTTCTGCCAATCACCTTAAATCTATGCCCCCTGGTAATTGACCCTTCAGCTAGGGGAAGCAAATCTTTCCTGTCTCCCCTACCTAGGCCCCTCATAATTTTGTACACCTCAATTAGGTCATTCCTAAGCCTCCTCTGTTCTAAGGAAAATAACCCAAGCCTATCCAATCTCTCCCCATAGTCACAATTTTCAAGTCCTGGCAACATTCTTGTAAATTTCCCTTGCACTCTCTCTCAAACAATTTTGTCCTTCCTGTAATGTGGTGACCAGAACTGTACATAAAATTCCAGCTGTGGCCTAACCAGCATTTTATACAGTTCCATCATTATATTGCTGCTTTTGTATTCAATACGTTGCCCAGGAAAGGAAAACATTCCATATGCTTTCTTGACCACCTTGTCCACCTGTCCTGCCACCTTGCATCTCTGAGAGCTGCTGCCAATTAAATGGCTTTGTTTGGCAGCAGCTCTCAGAAGTGGCCCTTCCTGCCAAGTGGGGATGGAAGGCCCACCTCAAACTAACTAATAGCCCAATCATCATTAAGTGGCTACAGGGTGAGCTGGCCAAGCAGAGGTGGGTTAGCACCTGACTTTTAGACCTGTGGCAGGAACTCTGCCCCCAGTATAAAATTCAGCCCCACATGTGGGGAAAAGAGGGTCAATAAAGGGTGGTAATTATTGTTTGAGCAGACTTAAAGCAATATAAGCTTGCAAGAAGCCAGGAGATTCGAGGAGAAAAAGTTTAGTGACTCCTTATATTGGGCACATGAGGCAGTGATTTTCTGTTGGCAAGGCTGAGTATGTGAGAGAGACTGTGAGGAAGGCAAAGCCTGAATGCATGTGGCAATCCAGGGGAGAGGAACATCGGAAAGGAGAGTTCAAAACCCTGGGAGTGGACTCTTGTGGAAAGGCATCTGAGAGAAAGTGTCGTTTGGGAGAAGATTCCAAAGCGAGATCTCCAAGACTGGAGATTGGAAACCCTCGTGTGAAAGATGGAGTTCAGCAAGACCGGTTGGTTCACGGTGTGACAAGCGTCTGGGGGGAGTTGATGAGGAATCCATTGCATCTGTTTGTGGTGGCATCTGTCACTCGGTTTCAGAGTGTGGTGTGCCTGACCATAGGTCGTCCATTGGTTTACATGGGCTGTGTACTTACTGTGAACATGAGAATATAAGATAGCTTTTGTAGCATGTGTTATCCTTATGAATCTGTAAACTGATCCAAGTAACATTACTGAAGAAGAAGGAGAAGATGCTGTGCAGGTCATAGTGAAAGAGGAGGTAATTCAGACACTAGAAGGTTTTAAAATTAAAAAGGAGGAGGCATTGTATAGTTACCTGTACTTAAAGTTGATAAGGCACCAGGACCAGATGAGATGCATCCAAGGATGCTGAGGGAAGTGAGAGTGGAAATTGTGGAGGCACTGGCACATAATTTTTCAGTCTTCCTTAGCCTCAGGGCTGGTTCCAGAGGCCTGGAGAATTGCAAATGTTACGCCCTTGTTCAAAGGGGTGTAAACATAAGCCCAGCAACTACAGGCTAGTCAGTTTATATTCGGGTGGGGAACTAGAAACAATAGTCCGGGACAAAATTTATAGTCACATGGACAAATGTACTTTAATGAAGGAAATCCAGCATTGATTGCTTAAGGGAAAATCGTGTTTAACTAACTTGCTGGAGTTTTTTGAAGAGGTAACAGAGAATGTTGATGAGGGCAATGATGTTGATGTGGTGTATGTGGACTTCCAAAAGGCATTTGATACAGTGCTGCAAACAGACTTATGAGCAAAATTATAGTTCATGGAATAAAAGGGAGTAGCAACATGGAACCATTTTCTGCTATGGCAATGTTAACCATGACCCAGTGGGGGGAGAGAGAGAGAGAGAGAGAGTGAGAGAGAGAGAAGAGGCCAAGTGGGGAGAGAGGAAGAGAGAGAGAGAGAGGGAGGGAGGGAGGGAGGGAGGGGGAGAAAAAAGAGAGAGAGAGAGAGAGAAAGTGGACCCAGCGGGGAGAGAGAGAAAGAGAGAGAAAGAGCAGGTGGTCCCAGTGGGGAGGCACAGAGCCACATTAGAGCAGATGAGCAAAAGTTTGGTCAAAGAGGTAGATTTTCAGAAACTTCTTAAAGAAGGAAAGAGAGGTAGAGAGGCAAGGAGCTTTGCTGAATGGGTGAGGGGGTTGCGGTAGTTCCAGAGTGTAGGTTGGCATCAGTTAAATGCACTGTCATCAATCGTGGAGCAATTCAACTTAAGGCTGTGCTGGAACTGAGTTGCTTATTTTCTAAATTGGGGCTGTTCAGCCAGTGGACTGAGTCTGACCCATACCCAGCCAGTGGAGTTCCAACTTTTGATCTCTCATCAACAGGAATTGCTGATCTGTTCTTGGGGTATAGGGAATTTAAAAATATGACAGGCAATGCTGCAAGCTTTCTCAGCAGGATTGCATTGAATCTGTTTTTATTCCAGGTTTCCAACATCCACAGTATTTTGCTTTTGTTTTAGTGCAAATAATATATCTGGGTTACATTTGATCTGAGGAGTAGCCAGTAAGCATATTATGTGAAATAATGCCAATTTTTAAAATCTTTATTTTAGATATTAGAAATCACTGAGTGAAAAAAAGCTAGCTGAGAAATATTTCACAATACAGTTTGTATGATCACAGATTCTGCAATTTTGGGCTGATATGAAGTAGCAGTTCTGATGAAGAGTCATCCGGACTCGAAACGTTAACTCTGTCTTCCTCTCCACAGATGCTGTCAGACCTGCTGAGTTTTTCCAGCTTTTTTTGTTTTTGTTTGAAATAGCAGCTACTGTGTGGCTCACAATGAACATTTAACACTGAAAATTTCAATCATTATGCAACCTATAGGAGCGACAGGTAATGAAGGTTCTAACAATAATGGAGGTTTTTGTCTTCAATGCCTGGGTGGTAATGTAGCAAAATGTATCTCCTGCTTGCCAGTTACATTACCTGTCTGATTTTTATTTCATTGATTTCAATCCACTTTACCAGATTTACAGCCCAGGCAATGAAGACCAAAAGTTACCCCAATAATTTATCAATGAAACTGCTTTTGCTGCGTGCCACATTTTATATAATAGATATATCTTTAATTATTAATTAACAAGTTAGAACTATTTTCATGGCTGTATGTAAATCAGCTTTCTGGTAACTATATGCCTTCCTGATATAACTGAGGGAATCTACTACCTGAGCTATCCTTTCTACTTCGCTATGCAAGAGAATATATCTGGATTCCTCAGCTCTCCATGGCGATACAAATCACAGCAGTTAATGCTCTTAACTGAGCAGTCAGATATTTGCAAGGCAATTACACTGCAAGGATCACACATCGGATGAGTAAAGGAGGTAGGAGCTTACATTTCAGTGATGCTCTCCGGAAGCTTGCTGGATATCTCAGTAAGACCCTTGCCACGGCAATCCACAATACTGTTGCTACATGTGCAGACTGCTGGACACGACTTTGAATGGACACTGCAGGACTGTGTTGTTGAACTCTGGTGCCCTACACGAGTGAAGAGAAGAGCAACGACATCATCAAAAACGCGAGTACTTATGAATTTCTCCCCTCTTTAAAGTGTGCTACACTTTATTTAATAATTCATCTGGCAAGTTTGAAATGAGTTATATTATTTCAGTGTCTCAACAAGTGCAAATGGCAAAATCATAAGTGAATGGATGACTGAACAACATTCAAATAAGATTTAAATGACTGACTACTCTTTAAAATCAAATAAGTCCAATGAGGCAGAGCTACTTTACCCCATTGTTCAGTCAGAATTTATGTAAAAAAAAAGTACGTGGGTGCTTTAAATATAACTTACACAAACAAGTTCATCTACAAACTTGGCCGCATCTAAAACATGTACCTTGCAATTTTATATTACTGATGGGCAGAAGAATAAAACATAATCAGAACTTCAGAGCATCCAGTTAAACAGATGACACTGCAGCACACGCAACAACTCCAGTGAGCCAGCTTTACTTTTTCCAGTACATTACTTCATATTCATTAAGAACCACACTCAGGTTAAATGGATGCAGCAATTACTTACCAAATAATATTTCTACATGAATACTAACTGTAACTTGTTACTCAAAACTTACAAATCCGCATAAAGCCCAATGTAATTCCACCCTTAATTGCCAGAGAACACAGAGGAACTGTGCACGGAACTGATAAGTAAATGAATATGCGTGCTAACTTAAAAAAAAGCCCTGATGTGTAACAGTGAGGTAGAAATGTTCCACCACGAGCCAATCCGCATTGCTTTTACATCTGGTCCTTGCTGGCCATATGCCTATGTCAGATGTGTGTTTGGTTAGGTGTGGAATAACTCAGCTATACCTGGGAAACCTATACCAAGTGGAAGATAATGAAAATACCTAGGGCTAAACATTTAGTTCAATTTATCTCAACTTTGATGCAAGAATGTCTTTTGTTGCTCCACAATACAATATTTTTAAATGGCAACAGAAATGCAAGATTTAAATGCAATGGAATTATAAAGAAAACGCACCATTTCATACATATTGCACTATTAACAGCATCTCTCAATGAAGTAGAAGGTAACAATCCAACTCCCAAGTTTAGATGATTAACAGAACACTTTATTTTCATGGTTTAGTACGTGGACCAGCCGCCTCCATTGGATTATATGCATATAATTCACCAAACTGCATCCCTATAATTTACTCTGCTGTGTTATAATAGGCCAAAAATCCTAGATCTTATGACACTGGTGACAAATGAGGAAAATAAACCCAATTATTTAGCACTTAGTTTGAACATGCATGACTTAAAATTACTCAAGGAGATTGTTCAAAAATGCTTTGTGCATCAGGACAGAACTCTGGAGATCAGAAAGCAATTCCCATCAGATGGCAATCCTACCAATATCTAACAAAGTATGGAATATGAAAAGAGAAGTAAACTTGCCTTTGTCCTCATCTGAAAAGCAGGAAAAAAAATGATAAAAACACAATGAGATTAATACCATGTGCTTAGTCCTTCCAACAAACCACTAATGATTGGCAAAGGTTGTAAACCATTAAAGTTAGTAGCTTTCTCGGAAACCTAGAGCTCGGCAGCTGAATTTAAAAGTAATATAAAAAAGCATCTTTATGTTTAATAAAAAGTAAGAGGAAAGATGTCTGGTACCCCAAGGTAGTTGCTCATAGGAGTGCCATAGAAGTGCACTGTGACTCTGTGCAAGCAAGGTAGGAGCAACATTTCACATCTAATTGCCTGAATGAAGACAAAGTCTACATATAAAACATTGTCAAAGCAGTTGTAACATCACCAGGAATGTTAGGTGTTCATTTTTCCTGATCTGTTAGTCTGATTGAAAGGAATGTAACTATAATTGAGACTCTCTTTCTCTTACATCCCTATCCTCCGTAGCCACAATACATCCAAAGATTTAAGCAATAAAAAATCACCAAGATTTTGTCAATAGACCTCACGCCACGAGACACTGCTCCAATTGTCAGCCTAGTATCTCTATTATTACTCTTCTAAGAAAACATTTATAAGGAAAAACAATTATAAACAGGCGAAAACAATTGCTATTAAAATATTCTGCAACATCTCAGCTCACAGCAGGTATTATGCTGTGAAATGGATTTATTCATGAACCTATTAGAATTATTTATCGTATTCTTGTTATATTTATTTAATTTGCCATTTTTCTAAGTACAATAGCAATCAAGAGTTAGTAAGAGCAAGCATATATTACCTATCCATTTTGAATAAATACATTTAATGATGTCAAAATGTAAACTGCATAGTAAAAACTCAAATAATTTTACACATTATTGAGCAGTTAAATAATTAAAGCCATAATCTTTTTATTATTTCTGTAGGTGGTATGCACCTCATATCTGCACAGTGGCAGCTTTACTAAAAAAAAGCAATAGCAAACCAGTTTTTTACATATTACACAAATGCACTTTGATCAATCTTTTTTTTCAATGCTTCCTTTTTCTCCACTTACCAGAGCAAATAAACTCCTTCTTTTGTACTTCTGCGACATTATGGCCCCTCAAGTGCCCAGGCCCTGTGCATTGAGTGTAAAGCCCAACCCGAGGGCGCTGCCGCAGCCAATCAGCAAGCCATGCTAAATGGCAGTCGCAGTACAGGTTGTTTGAATGGAGCCGGCTGGAATCAAAAAGCGAGGAACTAAGTTATTACATTTAAATGAACAAAGGAGAGTACGCAACACAATTTCAGAGATCCATGGTTTTTGTAATAAGGAGAACAAATGAGGAATCAATCCTTTAATCTCATCTGTAAATTTAAGGCTCCCTGACAGGACCATTTCCAATACTTCCACCCCTTTTTTTCAAGCAACATTTGTGTGACAGCAGCCTTTTAGCTAGAGATTAATTAATTAATAAAAGTTGGCTCAGTTGTCACAAAATCAATTCAAAGCATCCCCCCTTGACTGGAATATGAGCTCAGCAAACACCTAAGAGCCAGAAACCCAATTATGGAATTCAGAGACCTAAGTCCAACCAAACGACAAAAAAAGTAAATTACACCACAGTGTTGGCATACCATACTGTCAGCAAGAAAAATAATGCTAATAGAAGCTTTGGCTCCCAATTAAAAATACCAATAAGTCTTGCCATTATTAGTCTCTATAAAACTGCCTTCAAAATCCTTTTAGCAGATGACATTCATTTTCTGCTGAAGAAGACAGAAAGTAACTCAATATAAAATACTCCTTTCATATCAATTTTTTTCCTGATTTCCTCATTTCTTGTTTAATCACAGAAAATGGATTAACAGATTTTGGTCCCTTGGGACCTGTGCTCAATGCAATCTCCGAAATTAAAAGACACAAATGGCAGTGAGCGGGGGAATTAAATGAGCTGCTTTTCCTGACAGGACCTTCACAAGAACATGGCTCCCATCCAACAGGCAAAAAGCACCTTGCCATTAATAAAATATCAGACAAATGTATCCTCTAAATTAGGCAAATTACTTCAGACTGGCTTTCATGTTCCTCAAAGTAAAATAAAGGATGACAAAAGCTATAAATCAAGCTGCTGTCTGGAATCCTGCATTGACTGTGTAATGTCATTTCATCAGAACCTTTTAGTCAATGCATTCAATCCTAACTAAATATACTCTAATGGATATTGAAACGCGGAATGTCGTCCAGCATGCTAATTTTCCATTCAGGAAATTACTGGATAGACAGCTACTTTTAATTAAATACTGTACTTTGGAATAAGACAATTCTAGTACATGGGCCTCGCAAGGTAGCACTGCAACATAATTTGTTTATAAAAGTAAAATGAAAAAAAAACCTGGAAAACAAATATCTCCAGTATTAGAATTTCATCTGCCACAAGCCCGAATTCACCTCTAGCCAATGTCCTTACAACTATTCTTATAGATGTTATTTGAGAAGCAGTTTCAAAGAAATTGAAACTAAAGACAGAGTTTCACATTATGCATTTTGATGCAGGTTTGGAATCTTGTCATTATTAAACCATTATTTAGATATCATTAATTCAGATAATGTTTCTGTACTTGAGGTTCAAGAGTACTACACAAATTACACTTCTTAGCAGTACCACATTTCATTTTTACTTACAAGGTTCTAAGCCTGGGCATGTGGTTGAAGCTTGCCACCGAGAGTCGGGAAATGTTGTTATTGTTAAGGGTACTGTAAAACAAAAAGGTAAAATATAAATTTTACAAGATTATCAAAATACTCACATTTGTTATTCATTTTAATTGCTTTTTTGCTGTTGATATGGCTGTGAGTCTCTGACTAATGACATGAGGGAATAAATGTATTCTCTTTCTGTGGGAAGTTCAAAGAGCTATAAACAGACCACTTCTTCTGTGAGAAGTCCGAGTATTTGATGTAAGATCATTATTCACAACGGTATGCTTCATAACAGAATGGAAATGTGAGCTTTGAAAATGAGGAAGAGGGGAGCCACTGACACTGACAACCCTTGTGTATTCCACTATATATCACTTTGAAATGCTGATAGCAGCTCTTTTCTTCCAATCAATGCTTGCCTACTTGGCTGAACAGTGTAACCATGGTGCAGGTAAGATTGAAATGTTACTTTGTGAGGGCATAAACTTTATCCATTTTTACCATAGTCTATAGTAATATTAAAAGACACAACATTTATGTGATAAAACTGTAGAAATCAGTGCTTTTTTCCCTAAACATTATTTTTGATAATGACTATCGTGTATATCCTTTTGAGAAGTACAGTTACTATTAAAATAAAGTATTACCCTTCATTGTGGAGTTTAGATGAAACCTTTATTACTGCACCCAACTAGAAAATGAGCAACCCTGGTGCTTTATTTCAATAAGATAAATCAGGTATCTGCTTATTGTATGAACAGTATCTGCTCAAACCAAATGAAGATGGCAAATCAGAACTTCAAGTACAGATCAATAAACAACCCTTGAGCTGAAATAGCCTTATTTCCTGTTTCTTTAGGAAGATGTACCTGTACAGAGTTGGGCCTGAAAGGTCAGAAATAATCCAACCACCCTCTAATTGTCCTTTCCCTCCCTCTAAACTATGTCAACTGCTGTGCTCTCCCATTGACAATCATTTATAGAAAGTATTCTGACACAATGCTTGCAATTATTATAAGACCAGAGTAGAATATGATTGACAACAAACATATAAAGTGAAAAGAAAGATTAGCTTTTTTAAGTATTGCAGTTTACAGCTCCTTGCTAGATTACCTAGATGGACTGCATTCTTCAAGGATAATACAGAGATGACATTTTATAGTTATTTTGCTGATTTAAGAGATTGAAAATGATGTCAGTTTCTTTGACTGGTTATCATGGAAACCAATAGTTTCCCAGAGAGATGTCTAAGCTGCAGTTTAAAAAGACAATAAGTACAATTGCAGTAAGTACAGACAGAAAGTACATTTGAATATTGCTTCTATAACAGTAATGCTGTATAAACTACATTAGAACCTGCCTGTTGAAAAGAAATTCTTGTCTTTTAACAACCACAGCGAAGGCAAATCACCCTTCTCCCAGCAGAAAAAGCAGACATTTTAACTACATGCTGTAAATCAGCTGTTTGAAAACCAAATGGGTTGGGGTTAGTTAATATGTGCAATTTCCTGGAAAGCTCTTTCTTGTCTACAGCAAGAGCTTTAGCATTAATTGACTGGATCTTTAACAGCTACTGAAACCAAGAAATCACCTCAGTCCTTGCAAACAAACTGTGCTGAGAATCAAGTAAGCTGATCCAAAAATCTAAGCAGTTACACAGGGTGTGATTTCTTCCCCTTTGATTGAGTAGAGGAGCCAGCCTTTGTTTAGAACATCTGGCGATCAAAATGTTTGCAAAGAGTGGAACTTATTCTTGGCTTCCTCACATATCTAGAAATATCTGAAGAATGTAAAGCATATAGTCCCAAGGCCAAACATGTCAAGAATGTGCTAAGTGCTTCAAATTCTCCTAGGCTTTGCCTTTCTCTTGACCAGACTTCGCTACTACATTAAAAGGTCAAAACTTTATAGTTAAGTTTCTTTGGGTACCTCCTTAATAGTTTCTTGCAAACTATCTCTGGTTTCAGGCACTGCTGCAGTAACTTTATTTCATACTTACTTTAGAATTACTACATCTGTTGCTAACCTTTGCATTACATCTATTGGAGGTGATGAAAGTCTCTATGAGCAACCCAGTTTGTCCTATGTTCATATAAACAACTTTACTTGACATGTTGTGGACATCAAGTAGCTAACTTGCTGTTTAATCTACCCTATATATACATTTACTCACGGGTAGGTGGTCCAATGAAGATGAAATAAAAGGAAATGCCTTTTGCAAATCCTAATGTACGGAAGAAAAACTGATCTAATATCCAGCACGGATTGTTTACTCGCTCTCAGGCTAACACCGAACACTCTCTTTACTGCAAGAAGCGCAACCTTCAGATAAACTAATACATGTATAATCCTTGAGCAAAGGGTTGCCCTTTAGAGACAAATTTAAGCAGTACTCACAGCACTTCCAGGTCACGCAGAGCCCTGAATGCTCCATCCTCAATGCAGCTGATCTGGTTGTAATCCAGTTGCCTGTAAAATAGATTAGAAGGATAAACTTAGAGAAGCAGAATATTAGCAGTGTTATATACCACAAAGCCTCCCTTAAGGCTTTTCTGTAACTAGGCCTGTCGCATGAAATGAGCTTACAGGTGCTCTATCAATCTTTCTTTCTCTCTTGCTCACACACAAACACTGATCCATGCACTCATACCCATCCACTCTTAAAATACTTTGGCCGTTGATATTTATTCATCTCTCCGTATTAACCATCTGAAAATGTCTTTCCTCAGACTAGGTGCAAGCAACTGCAGTTCAGGAAAGCTCCAGTAAATAATAACTGCACCTTATATTAAATGCCGACGGAATACAATTTCATTACATCAAGAAAAGCTATCCATTAAAAGCTTTCAGCATCATCTCACTGAAACAATTTCATTAAAGGAAAAGGACTGTAAATCACTTAATGTCACACTGTTCCCCTCGGTGACCTAACTGAATCCATTTATCAGAGGAACCCGGCTGCATGCTAATTCCACCAACCTCAGCAAACACCGGAGACTTCTCTCATTCAAAGCGCAGCTTGGGTATTAGTCTCTGAAACTACTAGGCAGTATCAAAAGTCAACAAAGAAAAGAAGCAGATAACATCCAATTTCCTCCACAGTTAAACTCATAGTCAAATACAAAATGGAAGAAAAAGCAACCCTTTTGTGATCTTATTTAACAAACAAATCTTTTTTGGAAATGAAAAGTAGGATAACATCCTTTTCTTAAATTAAAGTGATGGTGGCTATCAACCTCTGATGCTCCAAATAGCAAGTGTTCCCTATTCTGTTGGCAGTGTGTATAACTTATTGAAAACACCAACAGTAATGTAACAGTTTCTAGAAATAGAGTAAGTTCTGAATTTTCTTTCTTGAAGCAACTGGAGTTAAGTGACAAAGTCCATGAGCCTCAGGTGTTTTGGAAGATTCAGATTTATTGTTTTTCTTTCCTTAGTATGTAAGTTAGCATAGATGAATAGGTAGGAGGAAATAGGATCCTTCCCCAATTAAAGCTGCCCTTTGGTTGTCAAAGGCTTTAGTGACTTGAATCCACAATAATCTGAACTTCTGAATTCAAAGGGGATTGACTTATGGTACCTTGAAATTGGGCATTATGGAAAATGAAAACAGGCCAGTGAAGACTCAAGAAAATACATAAATGGTGCAATAATCTGGCTGAACTGAAAAGTGCTGTGCTTTTCTTTCATATTCTGTCTTAGTCTAGAAATTCAAGAAACAAATGACAGAATCCTCTTCAGTTTTCACAAAATTGACCTTTTCTGTGCTATTTTTTGCAGTTTATCCATGTTTCTTTTTTCTCAAGAATGTTATAGAACCAAAGAATTATTACAGCATAGGAGGAGGCCATTCAGCCCATCGTGTCTGTGCTGGCTCTCTGAAGGAGCAATTCACCTTGTGCCAATCCTACACCTTCTCCCGTAACCCTACACATTCTTCCTTTTCAGATAATAATCCAATTCCATCCTGAATACCTTACTGGAACCTACCTCTACCACAGTCTCAGGCAGTGCATTCCAGACCGTAACTACTCACTGAATGAAAACATTTTTCCTCGTATCACCATTGCTTCTTTTCCCAATCATTTTAAATTTGTGCTCTTTGGTTCTCAAATCTTCCGCCAATGGGAACAGTTTCTCTCCATCTACTCTGTCCAGACCTCTCATGATTTTGAATACCTCTATGGAATCTTCTCCCAACTTCCCCTTCTCCAAGGAGAACAGTCTCAATTTCTCCAATCTATCTAAGTAACTGAAGTTCCTCATCCCTGAAACCATTCTTGTGAATCTTTTCTGCACCTTCTCTAATGCTTTCACATCCTCCCTAAAGTGTGATGCCCCCAAAACTGGTGGAGTACTTCAGTTGATACCCAACCAGTGTTTTATACAGGTTTATCAAAACTTCCTTGTGATTTTTGATAGGCTCCCTCTGGTTACTTCCATGAACAACCATTCTTCAAGCTTTAATTAATTAAGTATCGGTAGGCTAAGTATTGGAGGGTATCACAGCTAAGTTCATTCTTGTCCTTGCCCAGTGCCTACACCTCCAAATGTTTTCACAGTGGTTGCTGAAACTCAGGGGCAGAAACTCTGGCTGATTTCACCCAACCTAACCCACAGCTGAGATTATTCATACTTGTCCTACTGCCATCTCTATTGAGATCAGCTAACTCAACACACTGCAGAATTTGAACCATTCTAATCAGTCCGACTCAGTGCTGCATTGAGTGATGCATTTAACTGCTAAGGCACTGTGGAATTATGTCTTTTTGAGTTTCTAATGGTATTATTCATAAGCAAACTTTTATATGAAGATCATGTCTTTGAAACAGTTTAGAACAGAAGTGATACCTTAAAAAGAAAGTCATGTCAGTACTTTAATCAGCTTTTGGTATTTTAAATTGACTTCATTTCATTTACAGGAATTTAAGACTTGGCTAGCTTGCAATCACTAGGTTACTGCATTGAGAGCAGATGCTGCTTCAACAAACTATTGACGTCCTGAATTAAGCCCTGCCAACTTCTGTTACCAATTTCAGAAGATGACTTCACAGGGTTCAGTGAGAGTCAACTATTGTCATTCATAATAAATCCAATCTAGTAATACTGCATGAATTGCTCATGCAATACAAACAAAGAACGCGTTTTCTAAATATAAGTTTAGGGGTAAAATTCAACTTTGGCGATTGCACATGATGGACGATAATGAGTTGGTAGCTGGTTTACATGACCCCTCAAGGAAAGTCAGCCTACCAATTCTGTAAAAGGCTGAAGTGTGTTGATGTAATTGGTAATTAGCTTTATTATGATCTACAGAACTCTTCATTGAGCAGCACTCCAAATCATATGTATATGGTTCCCATTTTTAAAACTATTTCCTTGAGTTGTTTCTCATCCTCTGGTCTCTCTGCAGCTAATTAACATAGCATCCACTTTAATTGGTGAGTTCCAGATTTTCACTGCATTTTGTGTGAAAATGCTTCCTGATTTCATTCCTAAATAGCCTATCACTAGTTTTTATATTATGCTCCCTTGCTCACTTTATTATTTTAAACAGATTGGGCAGAATTTTATATCCCACGGGTGGGGGCACGCCCGACCCGATCGGAACGTAAAATTGCACGAGAAGATATTGGATGAGCATCCCGACGTCATTGTGCAATATTTCGCTCATCGGGAGCGTGCAAAAGTTGGAAGAGCGCCCGCTGACAATTAAGGGGGCAATTCAGCCTCTTAACAGTGCAATTTTCTCCAATTTTCTGTGGCCCGTCTAACCTCACGGTTGGTGGATGGGCGAATCAGCCAGGTAGACTTTGCATTTTTCATCAAACTTTATCCAAGGGCGGGATGAAATTTCCGTTATGAAATAAAATAGAAATAAATATCTGTGGGCAGCATTTTTATCAGCTAAATTTTCAGGTGATTGATTGTGATGCATGGACATTTTCTTTCAGCTTTTAAAACCTTTACTTGATGATTTTCAGGTCTGCAGCTTCCTGAGGCAGCTGTCTGCTTTCAGGGAGCTCTCTCACAGCGTTCATCCACACCCACTTCCCGCCCACGTCCCGGCAGCGCTGAGCATTTCAGCGCACATTTCACGCTGGCTGGCTGTTAATTGGCCAGCCAGTGTGAAATGGTGGTCGGGCCATTCACCGTCGGCAGTCTGTTTCTCGACCGCTCCCAGGACTGCCAACTGGGCATGCCTGCCTAAGGTAAATTTCAGGCCCTTGAATAAATCACACCATAACATAATACAAGGGAACACAAGCCAAGATTATGCAACTTGTCAACATATTTTTAACCTTTTAAGCCCTGGTATTATTCCCGTGAATCTGCACGGTACCCCTTCCAAGATCGATACATCTTTCCCAAGGTATCCAAGACTATGTGTTTTTGCTGAATTTTGCTTTTAAGTCATTTAAATGGAGGCAAGTCCCTTGAAATAAGCATTCTGAGCTACTCAACGAAGTTTGGTGATAAGTCAATTGCTACTTTGGAGAGTCGAATGACTAGGGCTTTGAGGTGCTGCTATTCATCCCCATCCAGTGTATGTAAACCAGGTTTCACAAGTGAATCTGATTGGTTACTCATGGTTCTTCTTTCTTTCCACCCACAGCGAGAAGCTACAAAAGAATCCAATGTTCTAAATCAGATAGGAGCAGATTTTCACCTTTACCCTTCATGAAAAGGAAATTTTGGTGGGAAAACTCGCATGCCTGGTACAGACAGGGATGAGAGGGATCTGAAATGCCTGTTCCCTTACTGTCTGTAATCAATGTGTTTTTGAAAATGTAGAGGCATGTGTTTCTTAACCCCTGAGTGTCTGAATAATTGTAATAACCAGCAGCAAGCTTTTTTGTGGGTTTAAATAAAAAGGATTATTAATTCACGTGTCCATCCCAAAAATCTAGCACACCACTCATTCACCCAGTCACTTACTCACTCTCTCTCTCTCTCACACACACACACACACACACAAACACACAATCTCTCGAGGAAAATACAGTTAGAGAGAATAGTGTACCTTTACAAGTTATAAACAAATGAATAGTTTGTAATTGATGTGACTGGCCTGTCTTAGAAAACACACAGTACAGGCCTGGTGAAGAAGAGGTTTCTTTCACTCCTGAAATGTAGCTGGGTGAATTCAATAGCCAAAGTCGTATTTCAGAGTTGTTGCAGGATTCTCTCAAAGAGGTGGGCTTTCTGCAGGTCACAAAGTTAGTTACTTGTAGCCTCGATACCAAGAGGTCGGTTTTCTGTATTGGTACACTTGAAGAAGAACATGCTTGCAGACTTTATGATGTAACAGTCTCCAGCTCTTAAGGCATAGGCGTTGCTGTTCTTTCTGCTGCTGTCGGCAACAATCATAGGAAGGATATGACACATTGGAGAGAGTGCAGAAGAGATTTACAAGAATAGTTCCAAGGATGAGAAACTTTATCTATGAGGATAGATTGGAGAGGTTGGGACTGTTCTCCTTGGAGAGAAGAAGGCTGAGAGGAGGTTTGATAGAGATGTTCAAAATCATGAGGGGGTGGACAGAGTACAGAGGGAGAAGCTGTTCCCACTCGTAAAAGGATCAAGAACGAGAGAGCACAGATTTAAAGTGACTTGCAAAAGAATCAAGTGTGACGTGAGGAAAAAACTTTTCCTCACAATGAGTGGTTCGTGTCTGGAATGCATTGCCTGGAGTGTGGCGGAGGCAGGTTCAATGGGGGTATTCAAGTGCGCAATAGATGATTATTTGAATAGAAACAATGTGCAAGGGTACCGGATAAAGGCAGGGCAATGGCATTAGGTCATAATGCTCATTTGGAAAGCTGGTGCAGACATGGTGGGCCGAATGGCCTCCTTATGTGCCGTTAAGATTCTGTGATTCTGCAGTTGTGCAGACAGCGCTTAAAGATTAAAAAATAGAGACCACCTTGGTCGCCTTAACATGTGGTTTCTCACAATCCCTTTTTCCAAATATGGTGTTGGGCTTCAGTTGATTAGCCACAAACTGGGCTATTGTTTGCAGACATTCACCCTGGGTGTTTGCGACAATCACCAACTTGGTTTCAGAATAACCCATTCAAGTGAGGGATGCAGTTTGGACGGTCTCAGGATATGGGTATTGACACCTCTGAGTCTGGAATGTGTCCTTTTGAGACAGTAGGCAAAATTTTTAGCTCGACGGGTGGGCGCGCACCCAACCCGCTTGAGCGTGAAATGAAACGCACTAGTTGAGATGGCGGGCGGGTGCGGGAATTAGCAGCGTGCCTGCTGACAATGAAAAGGCTTATTAAGGCCATTAAATGATCAATTAAGTTAAATTTTTCACTGGTAAAAAGGCTAAGCGGCCTTTGCATTTTTTTTGGAAACTTCATCCATGGGCAGGATGAGGTTTCCAAAAGCAAATAAATAACATGTCCTTGCTCATGTGACAGCTCTGTGCCTCAGGGAGATTCTGGAGCGTGCACTCGTGTGCATTCGCAAAGTTCATGCTTGCCCCGCTCACCCTCCCCTGCACACCCCCCCCACCCCCTCCACTCGCACAGGCATCACTGAGCACTGCTGCTCGTGTTTCACACTGGGCGAGCCTTAATTGCCTTGCCAGCGTGAAATCACCTTCTGGCCTCAATCAGTCGGGAAGCCAACCGCCCCCGCTGAGCCCGTCCGACATGGGCTAAATTCTGTCCAGTGTGGCAGTATTTTGAATCCACAGAACAAGAGTCAGGTGACCCTCAGTAGCATTTTCTGTGGCCCATCTTATGGGGTCCATTTTTTAAAAAAAGTCTGATCCAGAAGAGTCCACGTTGGGTACAGTTTGTGCTTTAAAAGTTCGGAATATGACATGCCCTTGCTGGGCATGGCATCCCTCTTACAAATCTGGCCAGATTTTCTGTCCATTAACTTCAATGAAAGGAACAAATGGCGGAATTTTCTCTTCCGGGAACAAGTCCCGTGGCAGGGGTGGGGATGGAGAGTCTCTCCCACCGCAGACGCTGTCAGGAATTCACGCAGTATCGCATGACCCCGGCATCATTAACTTTGCAGTCAGGGGTTTCCCAATGTTTTACGTGGTGGGGGTGCTGGATGGCGCATGCCCTGCTGTCACACCAAGCACCATATATAAAAGGCACCCATACAGCAACTTACCCACCACACTGATTTAGGAGATGGCCAGAAGAAGACAGAGAGCTCCGGCGCCCAAGTTCAGCAACGCCTCCCTGGACATTCTGCTCGACCAACTGGGGGCCAGGAGAGATGTCCTCTATCAATCGGATGGGAGGAGGAGGCTCAGCAGGGATACAAACCCTGCATGGGAGCAATTCTTCAGGGCAGTCAGTGCCTGGGGCCCCCAGCAGGGGATTGCTTTGCAAAGCCAGAAAAGGATGAATGACCTCATCTACTCCAACAGGATAAGTGACCCTCAGCTGCTCATGCTCACCTCAGCGAATGGTACAGGGGACATGGGCCTCAGTGGCAATGTGATAAGGCGGTGCCTCATAGCCCCATTGCAGTTCATCTATTCTGCAGGTGGAGAGGACACTGTGGTTCCCTCACCCTTCCACACAGAGAGCTCACATGCTATCTGGGAGGGAGAGGGGGTAAGGGCTCAGGCGTTGAGGGCATCACCAAGCACCACTAATGACATGCCTCTCTGAGCCTTATCCTTATATCTGCATAGGCTCACCGCTCTGGAGGGTGCTGGCCCAGAACCTTCCGGACAACCTGCAGTGCATCAATCAGATGGCACACAATCCAGTGGGTTATTTGTAAGACTGGAAGCACGAGAAAGATACATGAAACCCAATTGCACTTAACCCCATCTTCTCTCTTTGTGCAGGAGAAGTTAAACTATAATTGGAGAGAGGGAGAAGACAGGAGGGAGTGGCAGCCCAGCTGGCAGGGCTGGAGTGGGGCAAATCCATCAGAGATGGAGAGATTGGCTTGCAGCTCCATCCAGTAAGGATCCATGCATGTCATGGAAACCTCAGGATCAAGGGTGCCTCCAAGTCGGAG
>NC_135879.1:111225410-111227910 GCF_964194155.1 Cetorhinus maximus | reverse complement strand
CCCACACAGACAAACACAGACACAGAAACCCACACACACTCACACACACAGGCACACAGGCACACAGACATACAAACACACACACACACCCACACACATACACACACACAGGCACACACACACACTCACACCCTCACCCACACACACACAGACACACAAACACACACACAGACACACAAACACATACCCACACCCACACACACACAGGCACAGAAGCGCACACACACACTCACACCCTCACCCACACACACACAGACACAGAAACACACACCCACACCCACACACACACAGACCCACAAGCACACACACACACTCCCACACACATAAACACGCACACACTCACCCACACCCACACACACACACACACATACCCACACACACAGATACACAAACCCACACCCACACTCACACTCACACACAGACACACAGGCACACAGGCACACAAGCACACACACACACTCACACCCTCACCCACACACACACAGACACACAAACACACACACACACCCACACACACACAGACACACAAACACACACACACACACAAACACAGACACACAAACACACACACACACGCACACACACCCATACATACACACACAGACACACAAACACCCACATCCACACTCACAAACACAGACACCCAAACACACACACACATGCACACAAAAACACACACACCCACACACATTCCCACCCACATACACACATACATTCACAAACATGCACCCACAACCATACACACACACTGACACAAACACAAGCACACACACACACACACCCACACACCGACACACAGACACACAGCACAATCAGACACACACACACACAGATACACAAACACAAACACACACACACACACAAATACAGACACAAAAAAACACACACCTACACATACGCACACAGACACAAACACACACATGCACACCCACACACACACACACATACTCCAACAAACACGCACACACACCCACACACACACAGACACAAACACACACACACACAAACACAGACACACACACACACACACTCCCACACGCATAAACACACACACACCCACACCCACACAGACACATACGCACACACACACACACAAACACACACACACACACCCACACCCACACCCACAACCACAAACACAGCCACACAAACACAAACACACACACACACCCACAGACACACACACACTCACAGCCACACCCACACCCACAGACACACATACCCACACACACACAGACACACAAACATACACCCACACCCACACATCCACACCCACACACAGACACATATGCACACACACACACACAAACACACACACACACGCCCACACCCACAACCACATACACAGCCACACAAACACACACACACCCACAGACACACACACACTCACAGCCACACCCACACCCACAGACACACATACCCACACACACACAGACACACAAACACACACACACTCACACCCACACAGACAAATACAGACATACAAACACCCACACTCACAAGCACAGACACCGAAACACACACACACACACACACATGAACACACAAACACCCACACCCACAGACACACATACCCACACACACACAGACACACAAACACACACACACACCCACACCCACAGACACACAGACACACAAACACACACACACACCCACACACACAGACACACAAACACAAACACAAACACACACACACACACACACACACAGACACACACACACAGATCACAGACACTCACACACAGGCACCAACACACAATCGCACACTCACACTCACACACATACCCACACACACAGACACACAAACACACCCACACCCACAAACACAGACACACACATGCACACCCACACACACACACACAAACACAGACACACAAACACACACCCACACCCACCCACCCACACACACACACAGAGACACACAAGCACACACAAACCCACACCCACAAACACAAACACAGACACACACCCACACCCACATCCACACCCACACAAACAAACATAGACACACAAACACACAGACACCCGCACCCACACACACAGACACAAAAAGACACCCACACACACAGACACACAAACACACATACACCCCCACACCCACACCCAGAAACATAGACACAGAAACACACACCCACACAGACACACAAACACATACACACACACACAAAGACACACACAAACACACACACCCACACCCACTCCCACACACACAAACACTGACACACACGCCCACACCCACAACCACATACACAGCCACACAAACACACACACAGGCACCAAAACACAATCCCACACTCACACTCACACACATACCCACACACACAGACACACAAACACACCCACACCCACAAACACAGACACACACACACACACAGACACACAAGCACACACAAACCCACACCCACAAACACAAACACAAACACAGACACACAAACACATACACACACACACAAAGACACACACAAACACACACACCCACACCCACATCCACACCCACACA
>NC_135879.1:111205410-111210410 GCF_964194155.1 Cetorhinus maximus | reverse complement strand
CACACACACGCTCACACCCACACAGACAAACACAGACACAGAAACCCACACACACACCAGCATACACACACACACACACACAGACACACAAACACACACACACAAACACACACACACCCATACACACACACAGACACACAAACACCCACACCCACACTTACAAACACAGACACCCAAACACACACACACATGCACACACACACACACAAACACACACCCACACAAATGCACATCCACACACACACATACACCCACAAACACACACCCATACACACACACACAGATACAAACACACACACACACACACACACACAAAAACACACACACACATTAACAAACACACACCCACACCCACACACACACAGACACAAACACACACACACACACACACACACATACACCGACACACACACCCACAATCACACCCACACACACACTCACACACAGACACACAAACCCACACCCACACACACAAACAAACACAGACATGAAAACACCCACACCCACACACACACACACATACACAAAAACACGCATACACATCCACACACAGACACACAAACACATACACATTCACACCCACATAGACAAACACAGACACAGAAACCCACACACACACCCGCACACACACAAACACACACACAAACACAGATATACAAACACACACGCACACACACCCATATACACACACACACACAGACACACAAACACCCACACCCACACTCACAAACACAGACACCCTAACACACACACACATGCACACACAAACACACACAAACCCACACACACAGACACACAAACACAGATCACAGACACTCACACAGAGGCACCCAAACACAAACACAAACCCACATCCACACATACACTCACACACAGACACACAAACACACACACACACCCAGACCCACAAACACAGACACACACATTCACACCCATACCCACATACACACAAACACAGACACACAAACACCCACCCACATCCACACCCACACCCACACACACACACAGACACACAAACACAGACAAACCCACACCCACACACACAAACACAGACACACACCCACATCCACACCCACACCCACACCCACACACACACAGACACACATTCACCCCCACACCCACACCCAGAAACACAGACACACACACACAGACACACAAACACACACATACCCACACCCACACACACAAACACAGACACACACCCACATCCACACCCACACCCACACAAACAAACATAGTCAAACAAACACACAGACACCCGCACCCACACACACAGACACAAAAAGACACCCACACACCAACACACACAGACACACAAACACACACACACACCCACACCCACAGACCCACAGACACACAGAAACAGAAACACACACACACACACACACTCCCACAGACAAACACAGACACACAAACACACACACAGATCCACACACACACAAACAAACACTGACATGAAAACACACACATACACACACACACACACGCATACACAAAAACACACATACACATCCACACACAATACACAAACACACACACGCTCACACCCACACAGACAAACACAGACACAGAAACCCACACACACACCAGCATACACACACACACACACACACACACAGACACACAAACACACACACACAAACACACACACCCATACACACACACAGACACACAAACACCCACACCCACACTTACAAACACAGACACCCAAACACACACACACATGCACACACACACACACAAACACACACCCACACAAATGCACATCCACACACACACATACACCCACAAACACACACCCATACACACACACACACACAGATACAAACACACACACACACACACACAAACACACACAAACACACACACACACACACCGACACCCACACACACACAAGGACACACAAACACACACCCACACCCACAAACACAGACACGAAAAAACACACACACACACACACACCCAAAAACACACACACATACCCACACACACACTGACACACAAACACACACACACAAAGCCCCACACCCACAAAGACAGCCACACAAACACACACACACACACATACATTAACAAACACACACCCACACCCACACACACACAGACACAAACACACACACACACACACATACACCGACACACACCCACAATCACACCCACACACACACTCACACACAGACACACAAACCCACACAAACCCACACCCACACACACAGACAAACACAGACATGAAAACACCCACACCCACACACACACACACATACACAAAAACACGCATACACATCCACACACAGACACACAAACACATACACATTCACACCCACATAGACAAACACAGACACAGAAACCCACACACACACCTGCACACACAGACACACAAACACACACACAAACACAGATACACAAACACACACGCACACACACGCACACACACCCATATACACACACACACAGACACACAAACACCCACACCCACACTCACAAACACAGACACCCTAACACACACACACATGCACACACAAACATACACAAACCCACACACACAGACACACAAACACAGATCACAGACACTCACACAGAGGCACCCAAACACAAACACAAACCCACATCCACACATACACTCACACACAGACACACAAACACACACACACACCCACACACACAAACACAGACACACACCCACATCCACACCCACACCCACACACACAGACACACAAAGACACACACACCCACACACACACAGACACACATTCACCCCCACACCCACACCCAGAAACACAGACACACACACACAGACACACAAACACACACAAACCCACACCCACACACACAAACACAGACACACACCCACATCCACACCCACACCCACACACACAAACATAGACACACAAACACACAGACACCCGCACCCACATACACAGACACATAAAGACACACACACACCCACACACACAGACACACAAACACACACACACACCCACACCCAGAAACACAGACACAGAAACACACACCCACACAGACACACAAACACATACACACACACAAAGACACACACAAACACACACACCCACACCCACACACACAAACACTGACACAGAAACACAAACACACACACATGCACTCCCACAGACAAACACAGACACACAAACACACACACACATCCACACACACACAAACAAACACTGACATGAAAACAAACACACATACACAAAAACACACATTCACATCCACACACAGACACACAACCACACACACACACTCACATCCACACAGACAATCACAGACACAGAAACACACACACACACCTGTGCACACACACACACACAGGCACACAGACACACAAACATACACACACACTCACACCCACACACACGCACACACACACCCGCACACACACACACAGACACACAAACACACACACACGCACACATACCCATACACATGCACACAGACACACAAACACCCAAACCCACACTCACACTCACAAACACAGACACCCAAACACACACACATGCACACACAAACACACACACCCACACACACGCACACCCACATATACACATACACTCACAAACACGCACCCACACCCACACACACACACTGACACAAACACAAGCACACACGCACACACCCACACACCGACACACAGATACACAGCACAATCAGACACACACACATAGACACACAAACACAAACACACACACATACACACACATACACACAAACACACACCCACCCACACACAAACATACACACAAACACACCCACCCACACCCACACACACAAACACAGACACACAAATACACCCACACACCCACACACACACACAAACACAAACACAGACACAGACACACAAGCACACCCACACACCCACATACAAACACAGACACAGAAACACACACTCACACACCCACACATAAAAAACACCCACACACACCCACACAAAGACATACAAACACACACAGACTCACACCCACACACACAAACACACACACACCCACACACAAACATACACACAAACACACACATACACAGGCACACAAACACACAAACACACAATCATACACACAAACACAGATGCACAAAGACACACACACACACACACACACACATACAGACACACAAACACACACACCCATACACACACAGACACACAAACACACTCACACACCCACACACACAAACACAGACATACAAACACACTCACACCCACAGACACACGCACACACAGGCACACAGACACACAAACACACACACACACCCATACACACAAACACAGATGCACAAAGACACACACACACACACCCACCCACCCACCCACACACACACACACACACACAGACACACCCATACACACACAGGCACACAAACACACTCACACAGCCACACCCACAAACATACAAACATACACACACCCACACAGACACAAACACAGACACACAAACACACACACACACAAACACAGACACACAAACACACACACACACCCACACACACAGACACACAAACACAGATCACAGACACTCACACAGAGGCACCCAAACACAAACCCACACCCACACATATACTCATACACATACCCACACACACAGACACACAAACACACACACACCCACACCGACAAACACAGACACACACATTCATACCCACACCTACACCCACACACACACAAGCACAGACACACAAACACACACAAACCCACACCCACACGCACAAACACAGACACACACCGATATCCACACCCACACACACAGACACACAAAGACACACACACACCCACACACACAGACACACATTCCCCCACACCCACACCCAGAAACACAGACACAGAAACATACACACGCACACAGACACACAAACACACTCACACACCCACACACACAAACACAGGCATACAAACACACACACACACCCACACACACACGCACACACAGGCACACAGACACACTAACACACACACACACCCATACACACAAACACAGACACAGAAACACACACA